>NC_057767.1:26216906-26471194 GCF_010389155.1 Erigeron canadensis | reverse complement strand
TTTATTACTCAATCATTCCACCTTAAACTCCCAAGAGTTTGTTAGGTTTGCACTGATTTTCAGGAGAGTAATGATTGCGTAATAACCCTTATTTGTCACTGAGCTAATTAATTTAGGTTCAAACATTGGCGCCATCCGTGGGACCCGTTTGTTGAACGGATTCTATTACTGTTAAAATCGAAATCACCATTTCGTTTCTCTTTTTCTTGGTCTCGCATGGCCAGGGAAGAAACTCCACTCTCAAAAATAACCTCACCTGTGTCTATGGAGGCTGAAGCAAGTGGTGGTGAAAAATTCAAAAAGATACCACCATTACTCCTTCACCTCTAGTAACTATGCAAAGTACTAGTAGTGAGCACCCCGGGGGAAAAAAGAATCTCCATAAAAATCTATTGGATGTAGATCAAGACTTCATATTTGTCTGAAGACTTAGTTAATACGAGACCCTCCCTAAATTCGGGTACCATAGGGTCAATGTTTTCAGTAGGAGGAACATCATCCTCCATCACCTCATTGGCAGGCATAGGTGACCCCGTCACCCAGGGATTGTTAAAAGAAAAGGGTCATGAGACTCAAAATATATTTCCAATGATTTCCCCACTTATTACACCCTTGCCTATCACATCTTCTGATCAGGTAATCCCAGTTGAACAACCTGCCCCTAACTCATCCGGAACCATTACTGTTCAAGAAAGCCACTTGGTTGAATTACTAAGGCTCATAGGGGAACCCTCTCACCACCTCCCGCTACAACACACCCAGCCAAGATTGGTTATCACAACTATCACCAACTCACCATTACTCACACCACTCCACCTCCCCTCCACCTCCACCTCATCCACCATCTCTCAGGGTGCTGTGGAGTCTTAATGTCTTTAATGGTGGAACAACTTAAAAGCAACAACCTTGTCCAGAACCAACACACCACCAAACCCTGCAAGGGAATTGTTGAAAATGTTAAAAGTATTATCCGGTGAAGAGGCAGGGGGACAAGCACGAACCGTGAGTATTCCAAGATCAGCTGTCAAATCAAGATTCTGTGATTGGATCGCAGAATATCCATTCCCAGATGGCCAAAAAGTTCCTCCAGTTGTAGGGACTTATGACGGCACTAGGGATCCAGAAGACCATTTGGCATTATATGACCAAGCGATACTCACAGAAAAATGGGTAGACCCGGTGGCTTGTCACTTATTCCCTGGAACATTGCAAGGGCATGCTAGAGACTGGTTTACTGGCCTACCTGAAAGAAGTATAAATGATTTTCAAGATTTGAAAGAAAAATTTGTTGCTCATTTCTTTCAACAAAAGAAACATCAACGTAATCACTTAGAAGCCCATTTAATAAGACAAAGGGAGAATGAGCCACTTAGAGAATTCATCTTAAGATTCACTCAAGAATGCCAAAGGATACCCGGTCTACCAGAGAGTCAACAAATCTCTGGCTTTACTCTTGCTTTGCATCCGGGAGGTCTCCAAGAAAAGTTGACTACAAAAGTCCCCAAGACTTTTAAAGAAGCCATCGATAGAGCCTATGATTATCTCCGTTCCAGAGAAACCTCCACGTTAGTAAGGGGGATGATTAGAAAAGATAAGTCATGGGCAGGACCCTCTGGAGGAAAAAGGCCTCGTTTTGATATTAGACGAGATGGTCGTAGGGAGGATTACAGAAGAGATATAAGAAGAGATGACCGTCCAGATGACAGAAGAGACAAGAGGCCCATGCAATATGGCAAAAGTGTCCATCTTGTGGACTTAACAAAGTCTCCAAAAGAGATTTTGAAAACTGAGAGGGTGGGCTCAACTTTCAAGCCCCCTCCTCCTCTCATATCAAAAGAAAAATGAATATGTAGTATTGACTTTCACGAGGACCATGGTCATGATACTAATGATTGCAGAGAGCTCCAAACAGAAATCAAAAGGCCTTAGAAGAAGGGAAGTTAGAGCACCTCGTCCCTGGAGCCAAACAGGGAAGAAAAACTCCTACAAAAAGACCTTCTCATGGCAGAAGATACCGGTAAAAAAGAAAACAATGAGGATCCGGGTCCAGCAGAAGGACATGTTTGTATGGTACACCAAAGGAGGGATCCAGGAAAGCGTAAAGCAAATGCATTAGAAGTTGGGCAGTGGTGCCAATCTCCTTCCCACCTGTTGAAACGATATCCTCAGACCCTGTCATCATACAAGCTCGCCTCGCAAATTTCCAGGTTGGAAAAATATATTTAGATAATGGGAGCTCTACAGATATTATCTATGAACATTGCTTTAACAAACTCCCCCAAAGAGTTAGAGACCTTAAGCGCCCGCCTTTGGCGCCCCTAGTGGTTTCAATGGTGAATCTAGTTGGCCCATTGGAGAAGTAAGTATGGAGGTAATGATGGGTGAGTACCCACTCCATAGAATTGAAGTTGTGGACTTCACAATTGTTAGGGCACCTTCACCATACAATGTGTTGCTTGGCAGACCATCCATGCAGAAATTCGGAGCTGTACCATCAACCATCCATGGGATGGTTAAGTTCCCCACCCCAGTTGGGGTAGCCACCATAAAGGGACGCATGGTATGGCCAAGGGAGTGCAAGCAGGTCAATAAGGAGAGTCCAAAAGAAGTAAGGCATGACTCGTCAATTGAAGTGGCAAGTGAGGGTCCAGAGCAGATGGTAATCATAAATAAAAGTTCCCAGAACAACCAGTTACCATTGGATCACAACTCCCCAAAGAAACAAAATGCAAGTTGATCAATCTCTTGAAAGAAAGTTTAGATGTTTTTGCATGGGAAACGGCAGATATGACAGGTGTTCCAAGAAAGTTCGCAGAGCATGCCCTGAACGCTAATCCAAACATAATCCCTATAAGGCAGAAGAAAGAGGCATGGCCCATGACAGAAGCAAATCTGCTTGTGAGCAAGTAGACAAGATGGTGGAAGCAGGCATATGCAGAGAGGTTAAATACCAGACATGGGTAGCAAATCCAGTTGGTTAAGAAGGGGACGGCTCATGGAGGCTTTGTGTCGATTTTAAGGATATCAACAAAGCTTGTCCTAAGGACAATTACCCCTTGCCAGAAATAGGTTGGAAGGTAGAATCTCTGGATGGGTTCAGGTTAAAGTGCTTCCTTGATGCTTACAAGGGATATCACCAGATCTCAATGAAAAAAAATGATGAAGACAAGACTGCCTTCCATACAGACCAGGGCATCTATTGTTTCCAAAAATGCCTTTTGGCTTGAAGAATGTTGGGGCTACTTACCAAAGGCTGATAGATAAAACCTTCCAGCACCAGATCGGGAGAAATATTGAAGCTTATGTGGATGACATAGTCATCAAAAGCCATGAGGAGAATGCCATGATAGCTGATATCCAAGAAACTTTCAATACATTGAGGGGGATAAATATGAAGCTCAATCCTTCCAATGTAGCTTTGGAATGGAGGAAGGGAAGTTCTTGGGTCACATAGTGACCGCAGAGGAAAAAGCTAACCCAAAAAGATTGAAGCAGTTGTAGAAATGCCTTCCCAAGAACAAAGAAGCAGGTGCAAAGCTTAAATGGAAAGCTGGCCTCTTTAGCACGATTCCTTTCCAAGGCAGCTGATAGATCCCTTCCATTCTTTAAAACCTTGAAGGGATGTTTAAGGAAACAAGATTTTTCGTGGACAGAGGAAGCTGAAGAGCATTTCAAGACATGAAGAATTTTTGGCTCACCTACCAACACTTACTGCTCCAATACCCGGGGAAACACTCACTCTTTACTTGGGCGCCTCCAAAGGTGTGTAAGTGCTGTGTTGTTAGCAGACAGAGGAAGTTCTCAGATGCCAATCTACTTCGTTAGCCGGGCATTGAAAGGGCCCGAGATAAACTACCCACCTTGGAAAAGTTAGCTCTTGCTTTAGTCCATTCAGCCAGGCGTCTCAGAAGATATTTCCAGGGCCATCCCATCCAAGTTCTCACAGACAAGCCCATCAGGCAAATTCTATCAAAGCCGGAAGTGTCGGGCAGGCTAGCTAAGTGGGCAATTGAACTGGGAGAGCATGAAATAACATTTCAGCCAAGGAATGCAAAGAAAGGCCAAATTTTGGCGGATTTTTTAGCAGAAGTCGAGGGGGAGGAGGAAGATGTAAGCAAGGTAGAAGAAAGACCACCATGGACCCTTTTTACAGATGGAGCCTCTAGCGCTGGAGGGTCAGGAGCGGGTCTCATCCTCATCGACCCAGATAAGAAAGAATACACATATGCCCTTCGTTTTGACTTCCTAGCTTCAAATAATGAAGCTGAATATGAAGCCCTTCTAGCTGGTTTAAGAATAGCAAGGAAAATGGGGGTGGAAAAAATCCACGCCTATGTGGACTCCCAGTTAGTAGCAAACCAAATAAAAGGAGCATTTGAAGCAAGTCAAAAGACTATGCAGCTTTATTTGGAGGAAGCCAGAAAGATTATTTCTGAATTCAAGAAATTCAATATAGAACAGGTTCCAAGAAGCCAAAACAAGAAAGCAGACGCCTTAAGTAAGCTGGCATCTTTAACCTTTGCCCATCTTACAAAGAGGTGTTAGTGGAAGTGCTGGAAGAAAAATCAATAGTGCCAAAAATGGAAGTCTCTCATATTGAAGAAGCTGAATGTTGGATGACTCCATGTATAACTTCATCAAAGATGGAACCCTCCCTGAAGATAGAGAAAGCGCAAGAAAAATAAGGATGAAAGCACCCATGTATTTGATTATGAAGGATCTTTATTCAGGAAATCCTTCCTTGGCCCCCATCTTCGCTGTGTGGGCCCCTCGCAAGCGAAAGAGCTCATCCAAGAAGTGCATGGTGGAACATGTGGCATCCATGCCGGACCAAGATCAGTTACAACCAAGATCATGAGACTTGGATACTTCTGGCCATCCTTATATCAAGATGCCAAGGAAGAAATTGAAAAATGCCAATCATGTCAGATACATGCACCAGTGTCCAGCAGGCCTAGGCGAGACCTCATTCCCGTTACAACAGCATGGCCATTTTACAAGTGGGGAATAGATATAGTAGGCCCATTTCCCGAAGGCATCGGCAAGATGAAATTTTGATAGTAGCTGTGGACTACTTTACAAAATGGGTAGAGGCAAAACCATTGGCAACCATCACAGGTCAGCGAGTGATCAATTTTGTGTGGGAACACATAGTCTGCAGATTCGGAGTTCCCCATGTAATGGTTAGTGATAACGGAAAACAATTTGCAGAGAATCCCTTCAAAACATGGTGCCAAGATATGGACATACAACAAAGGTTCACCTCAGTAGCTCATCCACAAGGCAATGGCCAGGTGGAGGTCATGAACAAGGCCATATTGGGGGGAATTAAGGCAAGATTGGGAAAATGCAGAAAGGGATGGGTAGATGAAATTGCAGGTGTTTTATGGGCTCATAGAACTACTCCGAGGGGAAGCACCCAGGAAACTCCATTTAGCCTGGTATATGGAACGGAAGCCGTAATCCCACCAGAACTGACTATCTCAACAGAAAGGGTCATTAGTTTGATCCTGCTCAGAATGAGGAAGCTCTGAGAGAAAACTTGAATTTGATCGAGGAAAGAAGAGAAATGGCCCACATTCGGCAGGCAGAAAACAAGAGGCAAATAGCAAAGTACTATAACAAGAAAGTACGCCCTATGACCTTCAAGGTAGGAGACCATGTCTGGAGAAAAAACGAAGCAAGTAGAAGGGAAGACCTTGGCAAGCTGGGCCCAAAGTGGGAAGGCCCATACAAAGTCAAGGAGACAAACGGGGATGGATCATACATCTTAACAGAGCTTGATGGATACCCAGTACCCAGAACGTGGAATGCCATTAACCTTAAAAGGTGTTATTTGTAAGAATTCGGGTCTTCAATACCCGCAAATGCTACTAACTTAAGAAAGTCTTATTTGCAATTGTGATGCAAACTACCATGTAATTGGTCTTCTCAATCATATGTCATCATGAAATCTATTAAGGCTATATTATTATGTCATTCACCTTTCTCATTCATAGGATGAAAAAGTAAGACAATAAAATTTCCACTCATAGGGTGGCATACATAATAGAAGGGTTATATTGATTAATACATGCCCTATCAAAATACATCATTTCACTCATCGGGTGAAATAGATAAGCATTTCTCATTGGGAAATGAAACTCGCGAGTATTACATTACATACACAAGGTTAACCAAGCAAACATTCAAATTACATAAGCAATAAGTTAACATACCATAGGCTACAAGCCAAACATAAATGACAAGCTAGCTTAAAGTCATAAAAGTTCATACATGAGCACAAGTCATAATACCAAAATACAAGAAAATAAAATGAAACTAGTTCTCTGGCTCCGCGACTTCTGAACGGGCCGTGATGAGAGACTCTATATCCTGCAGGGAGGCATCCGGATCCATGGCAATGACATCCAATATGGGAAAAGACTTTGCCTCAAGAGCAGCTTCAGCCTCTCGAGCCTTGTCAGGGACAGAAATATCATAGAAGGGAAGAGAAGTGGGGTCAATAGATGGATGAACTCCCTCAAGATCTAGGGCAGCAGTATGCCTCCCAACAGCAATGGCAGACCGATAAAACCCACTAAGTACACCCATCACATCTGGATGATCCATAACAAGCCTGAACAAACGAGGAAAGGCTAAAAGGGTATCCCTCCTCAGCTGGGTACTCTTCTCAGCATCAGACTCTAACTCTTTCCCGCGAGCTCTCTCCTTTTCAAGTTTCTTCTCGAGCTCCTCTACTTTAGCTTCACTAGCCCCCAACTTGGACTTAAGTTGATACATCTCTGCCTCCAAACACCTTTTGTCATCTTTTTCTTTCTCCACCTCGAGCAAAGAATCAGAAAGCTTCCCATATACCACACCCATCTCAGACTCTAACCCATCAATTTTCTTTCGGAGCATTGTAAGATCACTCAAAAAGCTGTCCCTCATGACAGCCCCAGCATTAAAGGCAAGTGCAGCATGAGTATCATACATCTGCATAAAATAATAAAGGATATCAAAATAATATTAATAAAATAAAATAAAGGAAAATGAATAAAATTAACTAACCATAGCCAACTGAGTGGGAGAAAGAAAGCTGGTCTCTGCAGCAAAAAGCGGAGCAACCACTGAGTCTGCATAACGCCTCGCCACACCTGGATCTCTCAAATCATCTTTAAGTTTGAGGGATGGCGGATACACATAATAATCATTACCCAAACCCCTATTGAACTCTTGGGTAGGGTGGGGAACAAGAGTGGAACCGGCTCGGCTTGGAGGAAAGCTAAATGTACGGGTAGGACCATCATATCCCAGATTATGAGCACTGATACGTCTTATATCATTCCATTCATCACCAGTAATACTCGGAAGAGTAGGATATTCGGTGCAATGAAATCCTGCACGTCTCATGGGTGCAAGGCCATTGATAGTCTCCTCCAAACCACCACCGAAAAAGACAATCTAAGAGGACCCGCAAAATTAGAGGTAAAAGAAGAAGAAGTAAAGCTTTTAAAAGCTTCAAAAGGAGGCATGGAACGTTTGGGTGGAGGGCTGACAAGATCACCCCCAACCCTCTTTCTAGAAAGACTTCCTCCTGAAGGTCCACCTACAAATAGATACAATCATGTAAATACAGTAAAATCAAGAATTACATCATCAACAAAGTAACTTAAAGTTTTATACCAGGAGGAGAAGTAGAACATTCCTTCTCAAAGAAGTCACCCATAGCCTTGTCACTCTCCTCTTCAGTGGGTAGGGAGGAGAAGGCACGAAGAGCTGTACCATCAATGCCAATATTTTGGCGCTCAGGGGAGAAGAAATCCTCCTAGATGGAGGGGAAACATGAAAGGTACCTTCCGCTTGCTCTTCCAAGACTTCATCATGTAAAAAGGGTTTACGGGATTGGCGTTGTCCAAGCTTCTCAAGATCCACACCCATGCTCTCCCAAAGACCCATAGCTGTAACAACAATAAAGCATATTAGCAAACAATAATTTTCATCAAGCAATAAAAGGAAAAAGAAAAACAAAATAAACTCATACATTTCCCAGTCGACTCATCAACTAAGGTAGGGGCATCTCCTTCCCAATCCTGGCTAATCTTGGCAACAACCAAAATAGCCTCACATTTTGCGTAACTCTTATATGGGACAGACACTTCTCTTAACATATCAAGATGCTTTTTGTTGACCATATGTTCAGCAGGCAATACATTAATTTTCCTAACAAATCGGGAACATTCTTTCTTATTACTGGTATCTCGCGTCCAACCAAGCAAAACAGGCTTGTCCGAAGGAATAAATGTGGCATCAACAAAAAAATAATGGAAGCGCCAAAACTTGATGGTACCGGGAGCATGAGTTATCAGTTTAGCATACTCTGGCCTAGCCTTAACAGTAAACCAATCTCCAGTTTTAAACAATCTAAAACACTTCCTAAATAGGTAAAGTGAACGAGGAAGTGCAAGAGCAGCAAGAATCATCTCAAAGGTCAATATCTTCCCAGCACCAACTGGTTGCATCTGAGCAACACCTATCTGATAATAAGCTAGAACCTTGAGATAAAACTCAGTCAATGGAAGCCTAACATTAGAAGAGGTGAAATAAGCCCGATAAAGGGCAACCTTGCCAGGAGGAGGGCGATGGGCTCTTTGATCCTTGGTGGGTAAAACGGGATTGTATTTGGATAAGCAGGGATGAGAAGAAATCAGTTTTTTCAAATAAAAAGCACTAAGGCGGGAAGGTGCCTCGTCTACCCTAGGTTGAGAAAATCTCTCATCATCTAAATCATCCCCGTAAATTACCTCATGATCATTTGTTCCTTGGCTATCCACTCCATGGTTACTACTACCCTCCGACATAATAAAGTGTCTAATTCTTTGAAAATCAAAGCAAGAAGGGCCTGGCAAAAAAGGGACAATCCTAAATAAGGTCTCAATGGCATAATAAAATGCATGCATATATATAAAATATATATATATATAAATATATTTATATATTCATAAATAAATCATGAATATGTCTACATATTAATATATGTACGTCGGCTAAACAAATTACAAGTTTCCATCACAAAAACTAGACACAACTCCAATACAAGGCATATGCATAAATTCTCATATATATGCATATATTATTTTTTAAACTACAAGGCTACTGGAGTATTATAATCCTAGCAAAATGAAGTTACACTACATAGGTGTACAAGCATACTGGGTATATATATTAAAATAATAATAATAATAATAATAATAATAATAATAATAAGATGCAAAACTCGAAAAAATTGGCAAATTTGAATACATATGTAAACAGTGGAATGCATACCTGGAAATCCAAATCAGGATAAAGGTACAACCTTAATGCTGCTGTCTAGACAAAGAGCAAAGTCTCACCTTGTTGATAATCAAGAATTACTCCCAAAAAAGGAAAGAGTTCCTATTAGAAAGAAAAAAGAAAGATATAAAAATGAGTTTACATACAAAAGGATATATCACCTTGTTATATGTAAACTGGGGGGATTTGATCGTATATAGGTATCACAAGCCTAAACACTAATGTTAAACCATTGGGTAATGGCAGTTAAAGATGGGCTCGAAACAGGAATGCTCGAGTTACAAGAGCAATACCCACACACACGAGTTAAAAGATCTTCAAATCATAAAGAAGAATACCCGATTTATATAACTTCTAACAGATAGGCTCGAGAAAAAGGGCATGAGATATAACTATATATTCTCGATCTATACATATATAATCTATAAAAAATCTGTAAAGATAAAGATATACGCTCAATCTATGTATATATATATATATATTAGATATATATACTTGACATGTATATGAGAAATACGTGCTCGATATATATATATATATATATAAAATGCTCGAGATCAATACCCTGTCCATAACAAAGAGAGGCTCGAGTATCAAAGAAGGAAGTGCTCGACTTACATATAATAAAAAGGGCTCGACTTACATATAATAAAGAGGGACTCGAGATATGACAAGGGAGGAATGGCTCGAAATGCAACAAGAGGCTCGAGATGTGACAATCACAAAGAAGGCCTGCTAGGCGAGGCCCTGTTCTCGATTTACAAGGCTCGAGATGTACCCCAAAGTTTTTATATGTCAATGCTCTTTTACTTTTGTTTGTTGCTCGAGCATATCAATTACCCGCTTGCTCGAGTATATCAATATGGAGGCGGGCAGTCATATTAACCTAATGGGCCAGGATGGGCTACTCTTTTCCTATGATGCTCGGGCTAGATAATGTATGTGTTGCTCGAGCTAAGTGTCCTTCGCGATAATACCTTGCTCTAGTGTTTGTTGCTCGAATTAAATGTGGTATGAGATGCCACTGTATACTAAATGGCTGTATCAATTTAAGCCTTTTAACATTACATAGCCATACTTATCTCTTTTTAATGGATGAATTATGCAGTTCAAATTAGGCTCGAGATGTGTTACTAAAAGCATGATACTCGAGTACTCTCTTATCCATATATATTTTATGTAGCTAAGTATGTTATGTGTTATTTATGTAGTCTAGCATATTACATATATAATATAACATAAATATTCATATGGATAAGCTACAGTCATTACGACAAAAAGGAAACTGGAAATATTAGAATCCTCGAAAGTATTTGTCACCATTCCAAATATACTCCTATAAAACCTCAATTGAATGCCTGTCAAACAACACATTCAATTCATATTCAATACTTACAATCAATCAGGATTCAATCATAACAATCAAATTAATATCATATTTATTACTCAATCATTCCACCTTAAACTCGCCAAGAGTTTGTTAGGTTTGCACTGATTTTTCAGGAGAGTAATGATTGCGTAATAACCCTTATTTGTCACTGAGCTAATTAATTTAGGTTCAAACAAGTTAGTAATTACTATTAAACGACCGATTTTGTTTATTTTCATAAAAAAAAAAAACTTGGAGTTAAAAAACACTATAATTATATGAATTACATACAACTCATCAAAATTTTCAAAAGGGAAAGAAAAATTCAAATTTGATTACTTGCTTTTCTGGTTGAGTACTCAGCCCACGAGTAAAACCAAAAAGTCATTCCATTTCCACCTTTTTACCACATACAAATCCAAAACAATAATAACAATGACATATGCAACACTCATCTCATGAAGCCAAAAACATCCTATATATCCTTTCCTTAGAAAAACAAGAATTATTATCACCTCACACATGTTTATCATATCAACCACACCCTCACACTCACTACCCATACAATTTTTTCATCCTTTCTTTCTTTATACAGTATATATAATGTAACATAAAAATATCAATCATTTCCTAAATTTACTCATTCTCGTATCTTCTATTTATAGTATACACCAAGGCACTAACCTTCATTTTCCTTTTTCCTTAAACCAACATATCCTTATATATACACAAAAAAAAAAAAAAAAGTCTTTTTGAGTGTCACACAATAATAAAGTAAGTAGTAGTGTAAGTATAACCAAAAATGGGAGATGATAAAAGAGATGATGGTGAATATTTTTTAGAAGAAAATGATGATGATGATGATGAAGAAGCTCAACAACAAGACGAAGACTATGATGATAATAATGAAGATGATAACATACAAGATTTTGAAGATAATGATAATCAAAGTTGTAACTCTTCTCATTTTTCATCTCACCAATGGCCTCAAAGTTACAAGTAATAAGTCTCACCTTTTTTTTTTACTACTCTTTTTTCTTACTAGTCTTTTTTCTATATATATGTAGATTTTGTAATAATTATAGTCATTAAGGGCATGTTTCTATTTCTACTCGTTTACTTCTGAATGTATTGCATTAAGAATGTTTAAGATATAAATAATTGGCGGTTATTTTTGTTTATTATAGTTTAAAAATAAACATGAAATTTGACTAACTCTTAACTATTAAATATTTTTATAGACAATTATTTTCTAAACGTATCCCATTAACAAAATCCGGAATTCTTTTTTTTTTTTAATTTTTATTTTGTGAATGTGTCCGTGTTTAATGGTTGTGTGTCTGAAAATGATACTAAGGAATAAAATAGTACAAGATTGAGATAGAAGTACTTTTGAAATTTGAAACATACATGTTTTCTAGTATATTCTTTCTACTTCTAGTACATGTGTTTAGAAAGTTAAACAATTTTTTTTTTTGTAAAGTTAGTTTCGATTTAGACGTGCAGGAGACAATTTTAACTAGCGATTTGCTGGACCTCCAACCCCCTCCTCATGGAAAATACCTTGAGATGAGAAACCCATGACTCGAACCCGAGACCTTGGGAAAAACTCACCTCCGGGGCCACATAATAGATTTAGAACATACTGGCAAAAAAGTTAACAATATAATAAGACTCAGGAAAAAGGTAATATATTCATCTATTGTTATTTTACTTTATGAATCTCTCTTTTCTTTTTTTTTGATATTTTATCGCATTCGGACAGATTTTCATATTTGTGGACAAAATTAGATAATCCAAGATAGATGCATAAAATAAAAAGTATGATTTTCCCGGTTTTAATTTACATAATGATAAATAAGTATAAGCTTTGTGTATCTTATGGACTTATACTGCATCTAAATGAAATTTTTTAATGGTCTCATTTTGTTTTTATTTTAGTAATAAATGTATTTGATTAAAACGACTCTCTCTCTGTGTATATATATATATAAGTTAGTTTCGATTCATATGTACTGGAGTCAATTTTAACCATCGATTTGCTGGACCAACCCCTCTCTTCATGAAAAATACCTTAAAATGAGAAACCCAAAACTCGAACTCAAGACTTTGGGAAACTCTCTCTCTCTCTATATATATATATATATTGATGATTGATAGTTGATATGATATTTGTTAACAATTTAATATGTGTGAAGGGTCCATGGTGACCCATGTGTGTTAATTGTAGTATATATGATACTTAACTTTCTTTTATATGCATTATGTGAAAAGTTAAACTTTTAGTTACACACTTTGTCATAAAGTTGCTGACTTTGGCTCTACAATTATATCAAGTTTGGTGCCAAAGTTTCACTTACCGAAGTGGGGTCGTGGATTTGGGAACATCCGATGGAAACTCATGTTCAATCTGTGCGGGCTTGTAGCTTAGATAGCTCTAAAGGAGAGGACTTTGTAAATGTGGTTATGTCTCCCAGTTTGGTGGACACCCTCCTTAGCAGGCGCCGTTGGACCCACTAGAATTGCCGGTTATCAACATTTTTTGAGTTTTGGAGCTAAAGTTAGTTTGTTTGACTTTATAAGTCATACCAGACTTTGTTTTATGTTTCTATTTTCATTGGAAGCAGTGGATATATATATGTAGCTTTTTGATTAGTATACAATATTAATGACTATTGCACTCCAAGAAATTCTCTATTTACACGACAAACTGATACAATCTTAACTGTTGCAAAAATGTACCTTTGACTATGAAAATGCTATTTTCTTGAGTGCAGGGAGGCAATTGATTCATATTCAATCACAGCGACACCAAATTTTGGACTCCTTGGACATCCGTCTGCTTCTATATATTCATCATTGCATGATATTGGTATTGAGAGCAACTTTGATGCTGATGCCAAGGCTCGGTTGCTGTCCGAATGTGAAAAGCTTTATAGCAAAGAGGATTTGCAGAGGATCTCGAGGAAGATATCAACATGGTCAGGGAAGGGTTCATTGCACGAGCAACTTGGAGAGCTTCCCATTAGCTACGGATGCAGCGTTACCCAAACTGTATTCAATGGTGAGAGAAACCTACAAGCTGTTCACTAGTTTACCAGTTTTTACCCATTTCTGCAATTTGTTCTAAGCCCTGTCTAATCCTAGTGGTTGTAAATGGGTCGAGTGGCTTTCTGTGTGGCTTCTAATTTATCTCAGTATTCAGTATCGATTATTATTGGTGGTAAAGTCGGGTAGGCTGGGTATGGGTAATGTTTGGTAACAATTTGAAACCAGTTTCGCCTGGCCCAATCATTCTTTGCCCCAACTTTTTAATTAACTTTTTACTGAAACAAAGGAAGTTTTATTGCATTAAAGATGCACTCTGGGCGATTTCTTTCATGCTTGACCCATTTTCTTATCAATTTTTTTTATTTATATGTCTGACCAATTAGAAATTCAACATAACCTGGATCGACTGATTCATAAGTAAATTAGTTTAACTTGAAACCTTTTGTACATATGTTATATCTGCAAATTGACATCATAAACTGTGGTATGTATTAACTTTAGTGATTAATGTGTGGTCAACTATTATCAGTAAATCCAGGTTATCTCATTCTCATTTCAATGGATAGAAAACCTTATCTTAATATGCTATATGCTTGGACAGCGGTGAATGTAATGGTTGGAGTTGGGCTTCTTTCTATACCATTTACAATTGCACAAGCTGGATGGGTGGGACTAGGATTGTTACTCGTGTTTGGCATCATATGTTGCTACACTGCTTCACTCATGAAATATTGCTTTGAGAGCAAAGAGGGCATTCTAAGTTATCCTGATATTGGAGAAGCTGCATTTGGGAAATATGGACGTGTCATCGTCTCTGTAAGTTTTTGTGCCCATCAAAATAAAATTTTACTGATTTACACATCGACACATTACATGTAGAAGACATGTACTTTCGGTCGAATTGTATTTTAGGAACGTTCATTCGGAATAAAACATTTAAAGGCCCATGGCATAAGTTTATGATCAAATAAGGGACCTGGTTACCAGTACAAGTATATAACATAGGCTCAAAATGGACTTCCTTCAAAAGTACTTTCTTCGTATGTACAATTTACTCTGTATACAACTTTTTTTTAATAATTCTTGGGTTCTGGTGCAGGTTATCTTGTATACTGAACTTTATGTAAGTCTCTGTGCCCACTTCTTTTTGTAGCAAAAGTAAAACAACTAAATGAAAGTTAAAATCATCTATATTATTTTTTTCACGATCTCAGTCGTATTGTGTGGAATTCATTATACTGGAAGGAGACAATCTTACTAGTCTATTCCCTGGAGCATCGTTCAATTTAGCGGGTATCAGTTTGGACTCTGCACACTTGTTTGCAGTTCTCACCGCTGTCATTCTTGTACCTATTGTCTTGTTGAAGAACGTCCGAGTAATCTCATATCTTTCAGGTATATATATACATTCTACGTCTGTGTCCTAGTTAGTAGAGGCAAGAATTTTGCCCCATCTACTTATGAAGACATTGATATGGTTTATTTCTTCTTTATTTTTTTTTTCTCTTTTTATTTCTAACACAATAAATGGTGGAATGGGTCAAAAGTAGCCCAAAGTGGATTTTTACTGCATATAACTTTCTAATTCATATTATTTACAAGTATATTATTTCTAATATAGTATAATTTAGTAATTATATTTGTCACTCTTATTATTTTTAGCAAAAAATTGAACTTAAAATATGATTGTTTTGGTTTTACCAAAATCTAAACATTTAAGGCCTGTTACCTGCCCATGTTTCTTCATCTACTGATTAGTGTTCTCAAGAATCTGATATTTGAAACGAATCCATATTAACAAATGAAATTTGTTTGCAGCCACTGGTGTATTGGCAACAGTTGCTATCATCTTTTGTGTGTTTTATCTCGGGACAGTAAACGTGGGTTTTAATGAAAGTGGTCCAGCAGTTAAATGGAGTGGTGTTCCATTTGCATTGGGCATATATGTTTTCTGCTATTCTGGGCATTCGGTGTTTCCTAATATATACCAGTCAATGGCAGACAAAACCAAGTTTAGCAAGGCGATGATAATAGGGTGCGTACCTAATTCTTTGCTTTTCATTAGAGGTGGCAAATTTCGACACATTTACATAAATATATCTAATGGACCATATAAAAGAAAACAAGAAGCAAGAGAATTGTGTGGAATGGGTCAGACGGGTCAAAAATCCTACAGATTCTATTCTTATTACACACACTTACACACTGTCCCAGATGTCACTATTTAGTAATTTGAATTATTGCTTCGATAGTATGATTATTACAATTATATTTAACGCATTATCTGAAAATGTGGGTAACATGTCTGTTTTTTTTTACCCAAAAAAGGTGGACTTAGAAGTGTTTTCGGGTCAACTCGACCTAAATTGATACTAAGAAGTTAGTTAGTTGTTTTGACATGCCCTCTTTCCAATCTCTTTGTGCCACCTCTGGTATAAATAACTAATGTCCACACTCCACTGCACTTCGATTTATGTTATTTATAGTGACTAAAACATATTGAATCTTCATTTGTAGCTTCGATGACTATATGTGAAACACTTGGACCATTGAGATTTTCTTGTGCAACTCGTTCCTTTGGTTCACTGCATCCTGAATCAAGTCAGGAAAATAAAAAAAATTGTCATAGATGAATGTTTCTTGGCTTTTTTAGAGCTAACAGCTTGCATTTTGCATGTTCTTCAGATTTACCTTGTGTGTAGTAATCTATGGGGCTGTAGCTGTTATGGGGTTTCTCATGTTTGGTGAAAGCACGTTGTCCCAAATAACATTAAACTTACCAGATAATGCAGTTGTTTCAAAAATTGCTTTGTGGGTGGTGGTAAGAGTTAAACGCATTGTTAATTTTATGCTTATTAATTGTGATCGAGATCTAATTTGTGTTTTACAAACGGCAGGTCATTAACCCATTTACCAAATATGCCTTGCTAATGAACCCATTGGCTAGTGCCATAGAAGAGCTGTTACCCGCAAGAGTCTCACGTAATGCTGGGTCTTACGTTCTTCTCAGAACAGCATTAGTTGTGTCTACCGTATGTGTTGCAATTCTTATTCCTTTCTTTGGTAAGGCTTCCACCATATTGTGATTCTTTTTCGTTCAAAGCTTATCGTTCTATCAACTGACAATGTTAAGCTATTGCTTAGAGATCCAAATTAGAAGTGGTAAACAGGGGCGGGTTGTCAAGTTGGACAACAAGTCAAAATGGATATTTTCTTGATTAAAATGTATAAATTTGATTATTACCTAGTTGTTTTCGAATGAATGAGTTAGAAGGTTGTATGCTTGAAAATCTACTTTGGATGACAGTTGCCTGTTTGACCAATTTGACATGTTCCCTTGTAAACTGAACATTGTATCTTTTGACTTCAGGTGCTGTGATGGCGCTGATGGGATCAGTTCTATGTGTAATGGTGGTAAGTATCAACTTAAACCACAAAATTTATTTTAAGAAAGCTGATTCATTGAAGACTTCTTAGATTCTTAGAGCTTACTATCACCGAAATGAATACACTATACGTTTCGAGGCGTGGATTATTGGTGTCGGGGGGTCTTTTGTGTAGTTTAGGAGTAGGAATAGGATATTTTGTAAGGTTTGGCTTGTTCAGACTTTTTTGGTGGTCTTGGCTACTGTGAGGCTCCTTAAGCTCTCTCTGATGGAACTTTGTACTTTTCAAGTTAGTGTGTGTTCCTACACATTTACTCTTGGTCCATTTAATCGTATGTATAATGTCAAATAAGACATCCACAATCACATGAAAAACTAGAACCTGCCTAATTTTCGTATGTGTGATACCGAATAATTTGATAAGTTAATTTGTCATGTTAGCTTGCTAATATCACTATATTAAATAAACTCATGAGTAAGAGCTGAAGTGATCTAATTTTCATGTTGGTTGCATAATAAGAGTTGAGTCACTAAAGCTTTCTGAGCTTTCATACCATTGTGTAATATACTTATGCGAGCATGCAGGCTAAATATTTTTCCTTTTTAGGAAATTTGAGTTCAAATCTAACACTTAATCGGACAAACCTAATCCTATTCAAAGACAAACAATTTATGACTAAATTCCTTGACTTTTAATATACTCCTCCAACAGCCCCACGAGATCTAACCTCACCACCCTTTTTTTTAACATTTGATTATTTTCATTTATCAAGACTCCTCATTGTTAACTTTTACCAATTTTTCTATGACATATATTTTTACAGGCAATGGTCATGCCCTCTCTATGCTTTTTGAGAATTCAAGGGAGTAAAGCAACAACTACACAGGTAAGTTGTACATGATCTTCTTGAACGTTAAATGGTAAACAGAGATGTCAAGTTTGTGTTAGATTCATGCCTCCATACCACACGTTTTAAGCCAAAACATTGAGATCAATCCATATGTTTTTAAGTTGTGGTGTTCTTCGTAGAGGTCTTCAAAAAGAGTTGGCTGGTCAGGGTAATGGGTTAAGTAGATAAGTTAATGTTACAGTCAAATCAGGTTTGTTGGCCCATGAACCCATTTTACTCAAAGTTCTAAATCAAACTAAATAGTAGACTTGGTAAAATATGTCTAGTAGAATATTTTTCAATAGTACCACCTATCTATCTTTTAGTAATATGATTTATAAGGTTTTATGCATCTGAGTACACTTACGACAACTTTCAACCCGTTTCACCTATTTCTGTGTTCAACTTATGTTTTCAATTTAATACAGTAGAAGATATAACAAAATTCATTTTGACCAATTCATAAGAAAGTCGGTCAAAATTGCTACTAGTGTTTTTAGTTACTCATTAATGTATATGCAGATTGGTTTGAGCATTTCCATTATTGTGGTTGGCATCATCTGCGCTCTTGTGGGGACTTACTCGTCCTTGTCTAGTATTGTTACAAGTTATTGAGATCAAGCCTACCAGGCTACAAAGATGTTATGCATCAAGAATTAGAGAGGAGATTGTTCGAATAGATTATATGGGTAGTTATTGAGGGACAAATGCTTAACATTGATAGTCTTCTGCTAATCAACATTGAACCTGGTTTTGGGGGTTACTTGAGAGGGGTTCCTTTTTTTTACTCGTATATCATTTGAAGAGTCTGTTTTTTGTTTGCTTCCTCCTTTCTTCCTTGGAGGATGACTTTTTATATTGCATGCTTTTTGATGCTTGTGAAGATTGTGCATCCTTGTGGACAAGTTTAAGCATTTAACACAGCATCACTGATGTTGGTAAATCTTAATATAGTCGAGGTATTCAAGTTGACCATGAGAAGTAGTACAAGTCAATGTAGTATATGTAATCCAGGACCTAAATAACAGGGGTCAAGAGAGTTGTATCTCATAGAGGGACCCTAGGGACATCACCTTGGTGGCTCGCGGCTTGGCATCCCTAGCAGAAGTTGCATAGTTAGTAAAGGTTGGTTAGTAGTTTTTGGAACCACCAACAAGGTGAGTGGTTACGTGTTGTATTACTTCGGGAGAGGTCTCAAGTAACTTCCGTAGTCAAACATCTTGTGTGGTTAGGGAAACAGTTAGAAATCTACCAACAGTACATTCGAGTCAAAAAGACTCACCAACTCAAAAGGAAAAACCACCTTTGTTTAACCGTGCATCTTATACGATTGGGGTAGTAAAGTTTGGTCATTTATATCTTTACACAAAATCCAACAGGTCCGCTAATCGGTTTTAGAAGCAAAACCTAAGAAATAATCATTCATATCCTACTGATCATACCCTAAAACCAGTTTTAGAAGCAATTATGCCTGAATTTTAGCTTGATACATGGCCTATTTTATCATCTGGCACTTTTTTTTTTTAAACTTTTTTGTCATAAATAGTTTCTCATGTTGTGTTTACATATTCTGGGTAACCATGTTAGTATTGTTTGGTCATAAGTTGGGTACACTTTTGTGATGTTGAGAGTGGTTCAAAGTTCTAACTAGGACAAAACTTTAATGGACTAGACTTTAGCATGGTACAAAAGGATATGGACTTAATGGGCCTGGTCCGCACCCATGTGAGCTAATTTAAATGCTTTCGGTTGTTGATTAAATACCTTTTTAGTCCCATACATTTAGTCAAATGCCTTTGATCATAATATGGAATTCCAACTTATAAAATATTCCATTTTTGTATATATGTATATATCTATATCTTTCCTATATTATAAGATAGATTCCACCTTTTAAAATTTTAAGTTTTAACATTTACTTTCAAAAAATACTCATTCTATCAATTCTATATTATCAAATACCCTTTTTCTCTCCCAAAATCTCAACCAATCATCTTTTTTCTCTCTCCTCCATAAATCATTTACTCCTCCAATTCATTCAAAATCTTTTATCTCATAAACCGTATATCGATAAATAATAAAAAATATATAGGTGTTCTTAAAATTTCATGCTCTTTCATAAATATGTCATTCGATATACTTTCGACGAATTTTTAAATCCGATGGCGGAACCCGTACGGTTAAGGCCTTTGGCTATCACACTTTATGACCTATGCTCTTTCATTAGATATGTCATTCGATATACTTTCGACGAATTTTTAAATCTGAGGGCGGAACCCGTACGGTTAAGGCCTTTGGCTATCACACTTTATGACCTATCATCCCACCATCTCTCCACCGCAAAGCGCGGGTACTTACTCTCGTATATTATAAAGCAAATAGGGTTTCAACTTTCAATTTCAACAATGTACACATAATAAACATAATGTACCATACATCAATGCCACAACTTTCTCTCTCATCTATAAATCATTTTATTCCTCCAATTCAACCTACTTTTTTCTTACTGTAGCAAAGGCCTTCGCCACTTTCAAAATCTTTTATCTCAAAAGCCGTACATCGATAAATTATAAAAATTATATGGGTGTTCTTGAAATTTCATGCTCTTTCATTAGAGATGTCATTCGATATACTTTCGACGAATTTTTAAATCCGAGAATGGAGCTCGTACGGCTAAAACATTTGGATATGACACTCTATGACATATCATCTCCTATGACTTATCATACTCTATAAACTATCACCATCACCATCTCACCGCTGCAACGCACGGATACTTGCTCTCGTATATATATATAAGTATAAAGACATCAATTTACCATCAATAATTACTCCATGCTTAACGAACATGCATTACATGAGTATCATGCTAGCCGGTCATTACAAAATAAAAATAAAAAAAACATAGATATGTTTATATTTTTATAACATAGTATAAACTTTTCGAAAGTAAAAGTAAGAAACTAATAATAGGGCATGCATTTGATGAATATATAAAGGAAGCGGATGGTGAAGCGAAATTCAAGTACTATTATACCATTATTGGACCTTTTTCTTTTCCTACCATTTACACATTCATTCATTCACTCACCTTACTCTTCAAAACGCATTTCTAACTCATTTTCACACCCTGATGTGTATATATTTCCATAAAATTAATTAATTATCTCCCACTCTGTCTCTCTCGATTTATTATTCGCATTTCTTCTTTATCGATCAGGTATAATATTTCTCATATTTCCTCTAAACATTTCCAGATATTATTCATCCATTTATATCTGTATAACCATTTAATTAGTTCCCTTCTGCATGGCGATTATTTTCAGTTTTCTATATATATGGATCACATTGTTATATTGAGATCTAAAATATTTCTTACATTTAAATAAAGTTTGTATATATACGTATACATATACTACATTGATACATACAATTTATACGTTGTTAATTTGGTATGTGTACGTCGATTTTTTTTATCATTATATTCACTTTTCCATATACATATACTACATTTAAATAAAGTTTGTATATATACTACATTTTTTTGATCATTATGATTTATGAGTTACCTTTTTCCATATATACGTTGTTAATTTGGTATGTGTACGTCGATTTTTTTTATCATTATATTCACTTTTCCAATTTATATATATATATATATATAGGTAGTGAGTGAAGATGGCAGACGGTGAAGACATTCAGCCACTCGTTTGCGATAATGGAACTGGAATGGTTAAGGTACATTGTTATGATCATTTCGATCGCTTCAGCTATAAAATATCAAACTAGATCAAATATTTGTATGTATATGATGTTGCTTTTATTCAAAAACATGTTGATCGATGGATATTATTGGATTTGTTTTTGAGATTTGTAAGGAAGTCGATATAGCAAGGAGTAAGTTTGGTTTTTTACTCTTAACCAGGCAGGATTTGCTGGAGACGATGCACCAAGAGCAGTTTTCCCGAGCATTGTGGGACGACCACGTCACACTGGAGTGATGGTTGGGATGGGCCAAAAGGATGCATATGTCGGGGATGAGGCTCAGTCTAAGCGTGGTATTCTTACTTTGAAATACCCAATAGAGCATGGTATTGTGAATAACTGGGACGATATGGAAAAGATTTGGCATCATACTTTTTATAATGAACTCCGTGTGGCTCCTGAGGAACATCCAGTTCTCCTTACTGAGGCACCCCTTAACCCGAAAGCAAATCGTGAAAAAATGACACAGATTATGTTTGAGACATTTAATGCTCCTGCTATGTATGTTGCGATACAAGCTGTTCTTTCACTATATGCCAGTGGTCGTACTACTGGTAAGTTCCGTGTCACTGTTATCTGTAGAATTAATATATGTGGGTCGAGTATGATTGTGTTCTATCTCTAACGGGTCAAATGGGTAAAATAGAGTTATAAGTAAAAATAGAACAGGTCAAAGGGATGAATGGGTTGACCGTCACTCAAAGTGGGTTTTCAATGCCTAAAACCTACTAATGCTTTATAATAACTTCTTGTAATCAGATCTAACAAATAAATTATCTATAAAAGGATATAAAAATTTTGGACCAAAATTTTCAGGACAACCTCACCTGGCCTCCTTGACCCGTTCCATAGAAATTTTCGCTTTGGTCCAAAAGCATCGTGACCTGTTACCCAACAACTTGTGTTGCCTATTATGCCACCTCTGCTACCCAAGTTATGAAGCATACTTTTTCATACGAAAAGTACTATAGTCGACAATTAAGTTAAAAACTAGATGATGATGTCTTAACATGACACATATATGATCCATAACTGAAACTTACAACTAGTATTGGCAACTTACATCATATCACATATGAATGAACCTTTAAGTAAATGTGTTATATCTCAAATATGTCCAAAACAGCTTGTACTAATTAACATGGTTCAAGTCAAATGTCTCAGGTGGGTTGTAAGTCACCTGAAGTCTATTTTTAGTGCACACAACCTCATGAGTTGCATTTGTTCAAACATTTTGATTGTTACTGTAACCATACTGTTTTGTAGTCATTAATATTGCAATTTTTATCCAAAAGATGTTTCAAAAGAACAGAATTAAAGTGTATGCTGATTGTTCACCAGAACTCTTTTGACTTGTACCAAAATGGCCACATTCAACCAACTTGTTTCAACCTGTTGCCCATAACATCCATCTTGCCGCCTCTAGCTTGATCGTTTTAAATTAAATATGTAAGAATTTTAGCATCTGGATGTATTTTTACACAGGTATCGTGCTGGATTCTGGAGACGGTGTTAGTCACACAGTTCCCATTTATGAAGGCTATGCACTCCCGCATGCCATATTACGTCTGGACCTAGCAGGTCGTGATCTCACTGACGCATTGATGAAAATTCTGACTGAACGAGGTTACTCCTTCACCACTACAGCTGAACGGGAAATTGTCAGAGACATGAAAGAAAAGTTGGCATATATTGCACTTGATTATGAGCAGGAACTAGAAACATCCAAGACTAGCTCTGCAGTGGAGAAGAGCTTCGAGCTGCCTGACGGGCAGGTAATCACTATTGGTGCTGAGCGTTTCAGGTGTCCGGAAGTCCTTTTCCAGCCGTCAATGATCGGAATGGAAGCTGCTGGAATCCATGAAACGACATACAACTCTATAATGAAATGTGACGTGGATATTAGGAAGGATTTGTATGGCAACATTGTACTCAGTGGTGGTACCACCATGTTCCCCGGTATTGCTGATAGAATGAGCAAAGAAATTACTGCGTTAGCCCCAAGTAGCATGAAGATTAAAGTGGTAGCTCCACCCGAAAGGAAGTACAGTGTCTGGATTGGAGGGTCTATCTTGGCATCTCTTAGCACCTTCCAGCAGGTGAATTCTTCACTCATATTATCCTGCTTCTGTTTCATTAGCTTAATTTAAATTCACAAACAGTTAACATATACACCAACTACTAGTAAGAATTAGAGGTGGCAATATGGGTGGGCTGGGTTATGATTCCAAAAGGCTAATCATATTGGTACGGCTCCAGTTCAGGTGGGTCCTGTTCGGTTGGCCCCGAAACGCTTATTACCATTACCTTATATAAATACTTGGATTCAACAATACATTATGAGCTAGAGCGACTCTCGACCCATCACAGTTTTTCTAAACTATCCCTTTCTACTTTGTGTTGTTGACTTGATAGGAATAAGATATAACTCAAATTTTAGTCGTTCATAATTCAATGGGTAAAAAAATTGCTACCTGCATTTGTTAAATTACTACATTTTGCATGCTCTGATATTCTTTATTTCGTGGTGGCAGATGTGGATTGCAAAGGCAGAATACGATGAATCAGGTCCTTCCATTGTCCACAGGAAATGTTTCTAAACACGATGACGAAGAAAAATATAATAAAAGCTGGGTACTACTGCATACTCCATTCTGTGAATGGAAAACGCCTGCCCATTTCTTGATAAACACTTTTCTTCATCACGCTGGTTTTTTCCAGAATCCTTTGTTCTTCCAGTTGTTTAGTAGTTGAAATAGGTATCCAATTTGCATGTCAATCGTTCTTTCTCGTTTGGATATTGCATCTGTCAACTATAAATGAATGTACTATTGGCAGATCTTTTAGGTAGTATGCAATTAAAATATTTAAGTAGCCTAATCTTTTGTGTATGCACACTCTGAATTGCATCATACACAATGGTTCATTTGATTGCTAATTTAATGCTATTGGCCCGTTTAATCTTTGCGGATCACTGTTCCAAGTGTTATTCTTGTTATCAGATGTCTTTGATATTTTATGTGCTCATTGGTTTTTGACTACAGACTTATCAGTTTGTATTTAATCATGTACTTATTTTAGCCTTTGCAAAAACATTTCTATCGATACACTTGTTCTGTTTCACCAAAACAGCTTACTTAATATTTTCAAAGTAATAACCTCGGTGATAGAGCGTTCACTAATAGCTATTCACTGTGACTCATTGATTTCGAGAAAAATGTTTAAGACAACGCATGTAACTAGGAAAATGGACCATCGGTAACTCATAAAATTCTCCAGTTCAACCTTAAGTTAATCTATATCGACATTCAGGTATTCATGATGAATTCTTTCATTAAAAATGTTGGCAGAAGAAGAAATATGGAATTTGGATTCGGAAGATCCTGATGTTTGATCCTGCAATTCAGCATGAAGATTGGTGAAAATCATCAACACTCAAATGTTGATACTTAATCTTGAAAAGCTTTTTATATTTTGTTGTTTCTTTCATCCCAAAAAACATCACTTTTATCCAACATGTGATTACCAAACATGTATGCAATAGACATACATAATCTAATAGTGATGTTTAAGGTATGGACTTGAGAAACTTTAATGAGCAAAAGCATACTCATACGATAGTTTAATGAGCAAAAGCATACTCATACGATAGCGCCGGCCGATGCTAAATAATAATCAAAAATCTCTCACTCGGACTATGGAAGATATTTATGGAGGAAGATGAATTCAACAATCATCTGCAAGATCTCAATCTACTAGTTGCATAATTGGGTATCACATTAGATGGACCACGAGCTCGCTATGACAAGGACATTGTAGCATTTTCAATTGCATTGCTTGTGTTGTAAAGTATCTAATGTCTCGAAGTTTACTTTCTTGATAGAGTATATAATATGGATATCTAATCTTTTGAAACTTTGAAGATCAAGCGAGTTTGGTGTTTTCAGGGAAGCATATCGGGTTTGATAGTCGATATAGTTATAGGTTCAAAAATATCACTTTAAATCGATGGTTTCTTCCGCTGGTCGATTCAGGAGAGTAAAGGTTCTTTTTGTAGTTTTGTTGGTTAACTATAAAGTGAACTCGATCATTGAATTGGCCGGCGAATGAAACTTCAATGTATTTAAATTTCTTTCATTTTTATTAGGATTGTTATTTCAATGAGTTGATTAAAATGGAGATTCAATCTTGTTACATGTAAAACTTGCAGATAGCTATTCTTTTTACATAGGACCTTCCTACTCTTTATTATATGATGATGTTCAGAAAAAGGTTTGTTTCATAAACAATTTCATTTGCAGTTCATATCCAACATCATCAATTGAAAAAACATGTAGACATTATTTCTGATATCATTATATCAACTAGTATACAAAAAACTGCAATTTCATATGTTCAAGGCAAAAGCGTAGATAAAATTTGATGGAGATTGATTATAAACTGATGGGTTATGTTCGTTGCTTAATAATCAAACAAATTGATTCTTGATCAAATTCCTGCAGTTAGATTAATTAGCCAATGGTCTGATCATTTACTTGGCTTGTAGTCTTTTCAAAGTTTACATAACTTTGAAGTTTTGCTCTCTATATCTTCTTGCCTAATACATAAAATCACATTTTCGTTTCTTATCAGTTATCAAAAACATCAATCATACCCATTTCCAAAAAATAACCAATACAAATTCAAATTTAGTACCAAATCTGAACATATGCTTTGACTGTAGTACCAAATTGTTTTTATATTATAAATTTTTGAATACATGTAGAATATATATATACAACTTGTTCCATGCTCAAAACTTTATACAAATTTAGTACCAATTACATAAACATGTCCACCACCTTCAAACCATCGTCCGCCACCCTCAATCTTCAGGCACCTGGCAATTCTCTTGCATGTATAAAAAGCTCAAACCCACTAATACCTCAACAATGGCAGCTTCCGTCTTCTCTTTATCTGCAAAATGCAGTGTCTGCAATAACAACACTGGAGGCCTCATCTCAAAACTATGTGTCATCTCCACCCTCCTCTCTCGTTGCCACAACAACGTGTTAGTTGCCATCGGTGAAAGCCACATGAATGTCTTCCTTAATGATTCCTTCATTTTCCCCTTTTCGTCAATCACTAATCAAAAAACAAATAGTACACGTTCATTTGCTTCTCCCTAAAGATATAGCCGAGGATGTTTTTAACACATCCTTCGCACTAATATAATCAAACTTATAAAATTGTTAGCATAGACAAGTGCAAACAGGTATTATCAAGATCAGAAAATAAAAATGCCATATCTCATTGGTCTGCGGTGTATGGGGATGTAATTAAGATGTAGACAGTCAGACCCCTATCTAAGGGTAGAGAGACTGATTGAGAAAGACATTTGACATATAAAGTTTTAAAGAAAATAAATAAATTTCTAGCTCAAATTAGTCATAGTTTTTTTTATGTTTGTAAATGTGTTACGAAAGTGCATACAATTGGATATATTTATGTTTGTGAATATGTTAAGAAAGTGCATACAAGTGGATATACTGTTGGACTGACTGTTACCGCGGCACTCTTTCATTTTCCTGATCTTTAACTTCACCATGGCTTTTAAATGTTCTGGTAACATTCTATACATCTCATCTCGAACATCATCTCTTACTTTCTTTCGAGTCATGTTTTCCTCAGCCATCATAATCAAGTTAGCGTAAAGAATTTGTAAACGTGACCAGCCAATAGTATTTGGCCCGGCTGTATGAAACACAGGAGCTTCACTAGTTGGTATCTTCACTTTCCGGCTATAAAACTTCACGAATTTTTTTTTTGATTTTGATCTAATGAGTCGTGGCCCAGAACCTCTGTTATCGATTCTTGGCTCAAGAATCCAGTATTCAGATAGGATATTTACGACTTGTTTATTTTTGCTTCGGTATGCTGCTGGTAAATCAGGCACATATGGTCCAAACACCATACAAATCCTGGCGTATATTACACGTACAATCCTTGCCATTAATCTAACAACTTTTTCAAAAGGTTGTGTCCATAAATTGGTCTTTTTGATATCACAAGTATGTTTTTTATGAGGTGTTATTTTCCATTCAATAGCCGGAAAATTGATCATGTTCATTAAAGGAACAGGGGAGTTCTGTTTTTTTTCCAATATTTCTGTTCCTGAAGAATTAGTTTGCATGGAACCATATAAACTCAATGTAGATGACAAAAATCTTTTTAGCTTACGAATTTTCTTCTTTGTATTGCTTGATCCATATTCATATTTTCTTAAATCCGTCGCTCCAGTTTTAAGATCAGCGTAAATCATGGCAAAGTTATGCAACATTAAATCTGAACATTTCTTGCCAAGCCTGTCAACAGCCAATGCAGCCTTGTCAAGATCTTCAATCTTTTCTGCGCATGCGAGTTTTAAAAGATACCCTTCATCGTCTGAATTTAGATACACGACGCCTGTTGATTTAAAGACTTCTTTCCTAAGCTTTGAGATTTCTAAATCGGAGAGAGATTTGTAGAGATTGAGAAGACGGGATACGGTCCTGGCAGCCTCGAATGCCAGGATACCGAGGTGGTGGTTGTTTGCGGGCTGTGGTTCATCATTTGGTGGTGACCCTTTGAAGCTCCCATTGTTGCCATAGAGGCAACCAATGGAAGCTATAGCCACCATATTTAATGGGTTTGTTAAGATGTTTACATACGTTTTGTTTTTGTTTTTGGGTAGATCATGGTTTGAGGGCAGTGTCAGGGTTATGGTTATGTTTATTCATATTGGAAATTTTAACTACTTTATTTTGTAATTTTGTGTAATAATAATAATAATAATAATAATAATAAATAATACTTTCATAACTTATTTATTTTATATTCAAACTCCCAAATTACCTCTAATACTGAAAATTTTGTACGCATGGGACAAAAACTCCACGTGGAGTAAATCTGTTGGTGGTCCTTGAACTTCAATTTCAGATTTATAAATATATTGGGCAAGTTCGGTGTCTACAACACCGGACTTCAATGTAAGTGGCCAAGTTCGGTGTCTTAGACACCGGACTTCCTTGTTTTGCAAAAGTTTTGAGTAAAGTTCCTAGTTGTACCATTGGATTGAATTTTGTTCCAATCCGTACAAAAACCTCCTCTAATACTAGAAAAGAACCCAAAACTTCTAAAGACTTGAATGCTTCATAATTCATATAATGTTTTTTGAAAAAAATAAAATCTGTCAAATTAATTGGAATTTGAGAAAAAAACAAAATTTGAAAGAATGTTTTCGTTCTTTGAAGATTCAAGTGACGGATGGAATATAATTTTTCTCACACCCCCAAAAAATGAAGATTTTACCAAATGAGTTAATGTTTACTGTTTGAATGAGATTTATATATTTTTGAACAACCAAATACACTAAGTAATTAAATAAAATTTCAATTCCATCGAATTTCATCAAAATTTGTTAACCAAAAAGTGTCCTATGTAAAAACTGAATTTTTTACCTAAGTGGGAAAATCCAAGGTACAAAAGCGTAGACTATCTTAAAGGGTGTTTGGTATGATGAAATCATAGAGAATGAAAACGTAATAGGGAACGAAAATAATGGGGAACAATATGAGTATTTAGAAGGCAAATATATTTAGTTGTTTGGTAGAAATAGAAAATGATCATAAGATGAATACAAAAAATAAACAAAATTAATTAAAAAATATAAAAAAAAAACATAACCTAATTACTTTATACTTTAATAAAAATATATACTTGAGACATAATCTCCATCAACACAAAAAATTTACAAGAAAAATATTTTTGTTCTCACCATTCTATTCAATTCATAGAAATTTGAAAAGAGAATAAAAACTATTCTCACTTCTCTCTAAATACAACCAAACTAAAAAAATATCTCATTTTTATCCCCTTTTGCATTCCAACTTCACCAAACACTTATCTAGTTAGAAAATATCTACAGGTAAATCAATTAATTTATACAAATACATTTTAATCCATATATTCATCCGACTAAATAGTATTGTTCCTGCTATTATTTTTTGTTCACCTTATTATTTGATTTAAAATTTTTAGGCTAAATTTTAAGTAACTTGCGTCTCCATCTTACTTAGTTACATTTAATCCGTATATAAACTATTTAAAATATATGTTAATTTTTTATTAGTTCAAGGTCATTATTTTGCATTACAAAAACAAGCACTTTTAGGGCCAACCAAGAGATTTGTCATCATGTAAAACTTTGGAGATGATTTTGCATCACTTTTGGAGATGATGAGTCCTCATGATGGCATAGTGTCCACTGTATGTAAAATCTAGTTTAAACATACATATTATATATTCTAAACCGGGAAAGGTTATATTAAGTACTTCAAAAATTGTAGAAATCTTTAAAAAACTTCTTTAAATTAAAATTAGTTAATATATGAATGCTTATATATGTTCATATGACTAAATAATTGATTACAAATTTTCATATGACTAATGATATACATTTGATAACCACATATATCTCAAAAAAACATTTATTTGCAAAATACTTGCGTACATGTGATCGACTTGCATACATATACTCATAACACTATTCATGCATGTATGATCATAAAACCTATGTCTCCACGTAATTGTATAACGAATGATAAATCTATGTCTCTAAATAATTGTAAAATTCAAAATTATATTTGAATAATTTAGAAAACAATCATCATGTAAAGAATAATCAATAATTAAGTTTTGATTTAAAAAGTTTTTAAACGTTCATGCAATTTTTTAAGTTCTTAAAATAACTTTTCACATTCTAAACCTATATGTGTAAACATAAGAATGAATTTAACTTCCAAATTCATTGTGTAATTATTATTTCAAAGTTGAATGAAAAAGGAAAAAAAAAAAACACATAAATTCATATCATGTTTGAGTTATTATAATGTATTTCGGATAATTTTATTAATCGAAAATATAATATTAAAATTCTGCATTGAAGATTGGAAACTCCCTAGCGGGCTGCTTACTAAAGAATAAAGATGGGCACAATCCAAATGTGAAGTGATGCTGCCATGGACCTTCTTAGTAATAAAGGTGGGCTGCTTAACATGTTAATGAAGCTCGATTATTTTGTTATGCCTTTTTCCCTATGTACTGCTTTCTAGCGTGATGAACCGTATAGTATACGGCATGCCGTATAAGGAATTAGCGTGGTACACGATCACATTGCTTGTTTTGTATTGTTATATTGTTGTTGGTATAAAAGTTTAAACATGGTATAATTTATCTTAAAAATACTCGTGCAATAATAATAATAAAAGTCATTGGGTTACAATCCAGTGGTCATCTGCCCCCCTAAAAAGCAGTTTGGTGCTGAAATAGGCAGACATTCGAATCTTCGTTCCCCAATCAAGGTTTTTGGGGCCTTACCGTTATTCAGCCGTTGCAGAGTCGTTAGACTAGAAAGAACAATCCGTTTACAAGACTAAGGGTTCCGTATATTTACCCTTTTTACAATAATAATAATAATACAACTTATTAATCTTCGATAAATATGTATACGGCAATTTTATTATATATGTTTTGAAGATATTTAACAATATGTGGTAATTATATAAGCTAATTAAAACAATATACGGAGTATTAGTTTTATACATATACATCTGTTAAAAAAAAAAAGTTTTATACATATACATACATAGAAAGTGTAAGCTGATAGTTAAATATTAACAGAAAATAATAAATTATAGTTTGATGACACTTTCATACTCAATCTTAAATTATTCCTCGAAATCTTATGACTGAATATTTCTACTAGTTTTACATACTAAAATAATTATTAAATAGGACAAAATAAAATTAATATTTAATTTAAGCAGGTAGATCAACGTAATCAAAGTTGGCTAGTTCATTCTAAATAAACAATCTGGTTGTCTCATTTTCACGTCTGAAGTAACTATCAGTAAAACTCTAATATTATTAATCAATTAACTATAGTTTGTAAATTTACCTAAAGGCCCGCCAAATAGATATGCACAGCCGGCTCTAGAGTTGATACCGTCTAAGCAATCACTTTAGGCCTCCAAAAGTTTAAAGCCTCAATTTTTTGTATAGTACGTTTGGTGTTTGGACTTTGGGCTGAATAACATTATATAATTTGCATCGTATTAACACTATTATTGGTTATTTTTTATCAATCTCTACACCTTCTTTTATAGTAGTTTAACAATATAAGTTAAGTTATACTTATTCATTTGTTTCGTCAACTTTAAGTAGGATGCTAATGAACAAGGCCCTCATAAGCTAATTTCGTTCAAGGCCTATAAAAACACTTGAGCCGGCACTGTAAATATGAAGTAGTGACTGAGGCCTTTAACCAACGGTACATTTTTTAGTCATTTTTTGAATAAAAAAAAGGTTGGCAAGGATGTTTCCATAAGAAATTAGGGGGTGTTTTCTTGTGAGAGAAAACTTTGATGAGCCATTAATGGTTTTTAACCAAATGACAAAAGTTTTTTTCTTTTTATGTTGTGATAAATTATTTGAAAAAGAAGAGAAAAATAAATGTTAAAGAGGTTTGGTTGGTGGCGATTGAACTGGATGAACAACGTATTTTTCTTGATTTACATGGTTGCATATTGAACTAGATTATTGATGTGTATCACCCATATACTTTTCAATTTTTTACATGGTTGACCAACTACTGACCTGATGACATGCTATAACAGGTTAATCTCTATTTACATGGTTGCCCATTGAACTTGATGACTAATGTACTTTCCCTCATTTACATGGTTGCTCATTGAATTGAATTATTTATATACATCACCCACATACTTATTTAATTTTTACATGGTTGACCAAATGTCGACCTGGTGACTTACAATAACAAGTTAATCTCTATTTTTATTTTTCAGAAATTTAACAAACCAGCAATCAACTCAATCCGTTATGACCCGTACTCTAGGATTTCACTTTTCCTTAATAATAACCCGCCTGAAAATATTTTAACATCCAATATCACCCAAATTTCTGAACTGACGACCCAATATGACCCAGTTTATGGACGTTTGGGTCAATTTAAAACGAAAGAACATGCCGGAATTTTTATCGGAATTATCGAAAGAACATGGTTGCCGGAATTAAGACGATGAAGATAATTTCTGGAAAAATAAAAAAGTAAATATAGAGTTGAACCTGTTATTGTAGGTCATCATGTCCACATTTGGTCAACCAAGTAAAAAATAGAAAAGTATGTTGGTGATATATACAGTATTAATAATCTAGTTCAATGGGCAACCTTGTAAATGAGGCAAAATACATTAGTCATCCAGTTCAATAAGCAACCATACAAATAGAGATTAACCTGTTATAGCTGGTCATCAGGTCAACAGTTGGTCAACCATGTAAAACACTGAAAAATATATGGGTGATATACATCAATAATCCAGTTCAATAGGCAACCATGTAAATGAAGGAAAGTACATTGTTCATCCAGTGACTTAACCCTATTTTTTATGAGATGAGAAAAAGGTGATTTGGCGTTGTATCAGTTAGAAAGAGGTAAGTGTTTGGTAGGAAGGAATCGTTGTTTGGTACCCACAGAGAATGGATATATAAAAAAAATAAAATTTTAAATAATAATACATTTATTACATATAACATCTTTAAAAAAAAATCCATTCTCACTCATTCTCTACAATTTGTAGAGAATGGAGAGAATGAAATCGATTCCCCTTTCTTCTTTCTCATTCCCTTTCTCCATTGCAAACAAACAAGAAAAATCTTTTTCATTCCCTTTCTCTTATTTCCATTCCATCATACCAAACACCCCGGTTGAGGAAGACCTCAATGTTTTAAGATATGTCTTTGGTCTTTGATGTTACAATGCTTCAGTTTCTTATTTTCAAATTACTTTTTATCTTTGTAAAAGGAAGAAATAACTTTAAATCTAATTCATAATTCGCCTTCGTGTAATTGTAAAAATTATGATACATAGGCTTGAAAGGCGGCCTCTGGCCACCAAATGATTGATATTTTGGCAGTGGCCTCATTGGAGTACATAAGAAAGCTTGGTAGTAAAGAGGCTAAAGATGTTGATGCTAAGTTCCGATTGTTGGTAAACCTAGCTGATACGATCGAGGAGTCAAAAGGAAACATGTTGACTTTGCAGTTGGAGGTTTGAAAAGGATATACAGTTTGTAGGTAGCAGAAGAAGGTTTTCGAGCCTGATGAAGAACAGGGAAATGCTAGAATGAATCATTTGTGTTATTTTTTATTGGGTTTAAGTGTTTAAGGATGTATTTAACTTATACATTTATCAAAAAGACTTTCATTCAGTTCATTTTATGTAATTAACTTGTAAAATGAAACGAATCGTTTAAGTAACAGGCTAAATACTGACGTGAGGGTCACTCATTATGCCACATCTCAAATGTCGGATGGTACCACATCACACAACAAAAAAATTGTGCAAGTTACATACATTCTAGATACTTAATCCTTATTTATTAATGCTGTGCACTTAACTTAATTAAACAAGTTGTGCAAATTTTTTGGAACCAATCAAACCTTGAATTAAAAGAAATAGAATATACATGATACTATTAAGTATACCTTTACTCTTTTATAAAAAAAATAGTTTTTTTTTATTTTATGTAATTTTACTTTTGAATTACCGGAATTACCTTTAACTTTTTATGTTTTGTTTTTAATAAATTATAATTTACACGCTAAACTTTTATTTTAATAATTAACACTTTAAACCCTTATCTTTTAAAAATTTATACTATCACAATTACATCAACCTACACCACTTGACACCGCCACCCCTACTAATAGTACCATCACCGACACCATTAGACTGTCTTTTCCACCACCGCCGCTACATTGCGCAGGTAACATGCTCGTATTATACGAACGGAGTAAACGTACGTTTATTTTCTTTTGCCTAATTTGGTCCCGACATATGTTGATATGTCCGTTGTGGTTTTTGAACCACTTGGGCCTTAATCGATCTATCACAATCATAAGTATTATTTATTTTTTGATTAGGTAACTTGATAGAGATCGGCTAGAAGAATAATTCGGTTGATATTTGTATACCAAGAGATAATAATTAGCCTTTTAAATAAGAAGAATGATAAGTAAGTATGTGGTGCATTTGTTTTCTAATTTGAGCAAATAATTCAAACCATATTAGATACGGAGTAATTAATATTGAATTGATAGTGATCTATTTTGATTTGCCCATCTACATTTCCCAAAATTTAAAACGAACAAACAGTACACAATTTCATAGATTTTCATATATGCTTTACAAATTTTTTGTAAGCTAATTATCAAGACTCAATAGCTTGTGATCATCTCCCTTTGGTTAGACCACAAACCAGACATAACACCAATTTTAAACTATTTACAAACACCCACAAACATTAACATCATATCAAACCAATCACCCTTTTGTCCAAATCTTCATTTGCACTAATTTGTTTTATTCCATGAGGTTATAACTAATTAACACCATTGATCCATGTACACTCCTTTGGCTTTCCAAAGTCATGCACATAATATTAAATCTTGATAATCATCGTTACATAACCGCACGATTGTTAAACTCGGACGCCACACTAGCCCTCCGATGAGTAGTTGAAGACGGTGATGAAGACGTCGTAAAACCATGATGCTCTGACCTGAAAATATGAAAGTTAGAAGCTTGAAACCGGCCCGAGTCACCGGTTGGTAGCCTAACGTAGGAAGCCGATGGCGAATCGTTTAAAGTGGACCGGATCAAGCTTTGCCCATCTCCACCCTTTTGTTGCATGATAGCCTTGTATACAAAGGGAATTAAGCCTTCCATTTTTTATAAAGAAAAAGAAAAAGAGAGGGAAAGAAAGTGAAATATTTTGTTTGTATAGGGGTTGGATTAACTTGTGTGTGGGGTGGGAAAATAAGTTTTGTTTTTATAGGGTAAGAGTATGATGACGTGGCATAATGTAGTTGGTCAGGGGTAGTGTTTTACGCCATGCCAGATGGCATTTTTGGGAAAAAGACTTGGCCAGAGAAACCCACACGCAGAATTAGAAAAGGATGTTGTGGGTTTTCTGAAAGCAATTGTCAAACTAACACCCACAGCATTTTTCATCACATCTTACCAAATCTCACTATTTTAGTAATATAATTATCCATTCGATTCTGTCCTTTTTTATTGTTTTTTCTATTTATTTGGTTAATATATTTATTTTTTTACCAGCTACGGATTTTTATAATTGTATTGACATCATGGGTGGCAATTAATTATATACTGATTGGTATCAAATATTTGGACCAAGTCTTGTGATTTGTTTGTTTATTAGCAAGAAAACATATGGAAGAAAGTTCTGGCTTTTTTTCTTCTTGTTGCAAAAAAATTGTTTGTTTATATCAATCAATTGTTTTTAAAAAAAAAAGGTAGAATAAATAATTTGGATTGGTTATAAAAAAATATAACTCATAAGTTTGAGTTTTGGACTTTTGGTTTACTTTCAAAAGGTCATAAACAAAGTTAAATATAAAACGTAACAAGTTGACATGTGAATTTGGATAAGATCACAAAAGGTCTATGCTTTTCTTGGAACAATTAATTAGACATTTTTATTAATACATTTAATATTGATACCAATATATCTATATGGAAAGTTTTACAATAATAATAGTGATGTGAAGATAAGATAGCTATTTTATACTGTATTATACTTGAAGATAGTGTTTGTGTATAAGATTTGTCTATTCTCCACTTTACGAATTCGAAAATCTTTGCATATATCTTTGGTCATGAATCATGACATATTGACATGTATGATTTTGGTAGTTTTTTATTATCCTTTTTAATTTGATTAATTTTTATTATTTTTTTTGTTTTTCTTTTCGGGCTTAGCCCCTCATGGTTCATGCAAGCCGAGTCCTGTAAACCCATGATGGTCCCTATCATATGGTAAGGTCTATATTACAACTAGAGTCATCGATTTTTTTTGTTCAATCCTTTCTCAAATTAAGCTGCAAGGCTACTCGTATCCATTGAGCCTAGCTAGCTAGCTAGCTAGCTTAGCTTCGGAACTTTTGATGTAGTTCAACTCGTCCATAATTTATCATGAGACAATTGTTTCTCCGTGGGCGCGTGTGCGTGGCCCCGTAGGTTGGAAACATGTAGTGCTTTTGGGTCGTTCATCATATGCTATGGATTATTTATTAAGATCTTCATAAGCTGGAATCAATTTGAATATATGATAGAAGAATTTTGCAAAATATTATGAAAAGGAATTAAATAATATGAGTAAATTATTTGTTCTGTTTACTGTTTAGTCGTAAGCCCAATTTCTTATTGGATTGGGCAGGGTATGTCTGAACCAAGATTTGGGCCCGAGTCAAGAACTTTTAAGACCATTAAAAAATAGTACAAAAGAAATATTATTTTGATTAGAAGATGTTATATAATTGAAAGCAAATTCTAGATAATTACTGTATTAGATATTTTACCTGTGAAACTGGAACAAAAATGCACCTGAAAATCTTGCGATAAATGTGATTAGAAAATTCCATAATTTGTTCTTAGCTTGAGGATCACGTCTCCAACAAATAGAATAGATATTCAACCAAACTATAAAAACATGGTAGGACCATTAATGATGCCAAACTTATAAAAATCTAGCAATCACCTATTGGTCTTTGCCAAATTCTTACATTAACAACTTTGGCAACGAAAAATAACAAATCCATACTTCCAATTTACCAATGGACATGTGGTTGCTACATTCATTCCAAAAAACGAAATTGCGGTAAGAGAAGAGATAGGCATGAGACTAGTATCGTTCTGTATTGATCCCGGTATATGGTACTATACCCAAAAATCACGTACTGATTCTGGGTATTTTCTACGTTATTTTCCTTATTTATCTAGTATTGATTTATAAACCGCCAAAAGTAGATACCAGTGTCTGTCACACTTGAAATTCAGTACCGCGTTTATGTTGTCGAATCAAAACGGTATTGACAACTGAAGTTGGTATCAAATAATGACTATAATTTTTGTTTTTAAAAGAAAATAATGACTAGCTTGTTCAGTTGATAAAACTTTACAAAGACTATATCGTAGTAAATTGACTAAATTCTATTAGAAAATGATCAGGCTTATGTTAATTGATATTACCCAGCCCGAATGTCTAATGGGCCAGGGCCCATTATAGTGAAGGTTAATGTTAATCTGTTAGATTAAAAATGTGGGATCTTATGATTATTTTATGAATTAACGACATACAATCTCTATTATGTTATTTTTCATGGTATGAGAGCTAATATTTTATATATATATATATATATATAATAATAATAATAATAATAATAATAATAATAATAATAATAATAATAATAATAATAATAATGTTGGATTGGCATTCTACAGTTGCCAGCTGATTTTCGTCGGTCCAATGAATTAATGTAGGGATAACTGCAGAAAATAGAAAGCACCTTTCGACCAATTCACGAAAATAGTGACCTTTAAAAGTTTTACTTTTTAGAAATGAACTTTCATTTATTCCCGAAAATAATAACATTTGATACGCGTACATGATGACATGAACATTTTTTGATTACGTGTCATTTTTTAATGACGTGACATACTTTATAACTACAGAAAATATAAAGACCTTTCGACCAATTTACGAAAATAGCGATAACCTTTAAAAGTTTCACTTTCTAGCAATAAACTCTCATTTATTGTTGGAGGTGGGGGTGGTTTCTTCTCGATTTCTTCAACTAATTTAGAAAACGACGGCGATTTGTTCGAGTTCGAGCTAACCTCTGGACCTCCGTTATCTGGATCTATGTCATCTGTTGATGAACTATTCTTTAACGGTCCAGATCCGGCCTATGAAACTCTCGTCTCACCTTGAACTTCCTCAGAATCTCCCTTCGACTAAAACGACGATGTTTTGACATCTATTTTTTTTTCTCGAGATAGACGAATGAAGAAGAGCTAGATCTATGTTTCCTTTAAGATCTTCATACACAGTTTTTCAGCTTTTCAATTATTGAAGTAGGAAGAGACTCAATAAAAAAACAATAAAATTAAGCTGAAATTACTTCCAGAAGAAAATGACGAGAAAAAAAATACCTTATCAGAACCGAAATTGAAACGGAGCCATGTCATTTTTTGGGGGAAATGACACGGCTGATAAAAATTACATAATAAATAAATAAAAAATAATGTCATGTCATTAAAAAGTGCCACATAATTAAAAAATTGTCTATTTCATCATGTACACGTGTCAAATGTTACTATTTTCGTGAATAAATGAAAGTTCATTTCTAAAAAATAAAACTTTTAAAGGTCACTGCTATTTTTGTGAATTGGCCAAAAGATGCTTTCTATTTTCTGCAGTTATCCCATTAATGTATTTGTTTACTCATTTTGTTCGTTGTTTAATGAGAAAACCTCTTACTCATTTGAATTTGAAGCAATCAAAAATTTTAAACATAGGAAGTTAGGAACTATATTTGGGTTTAATCACTGTTTTATCAATATATATATATATATATATATTTGGTATACCGTTGAACCATATATATACTTTGGGGTTGTTAAATACAACCCTTAAGGCTGTATTTAAGGTGCATAAATTGTTTGAACATTTAAGAAAATTAGGGGGCGGACTTTTAATATTAATATGGAAGGTACAAGTTTCTTTATTCACGTTAAATACAGCCCTTATGGCTTCTTATCAATATATGTTTCATACAAAAAATTTTAAATTGTAAATCGTTCAATAGTATAAACTGTTAGAAAGAAAGAATTTGTGATTAGAAGAAATCGTCATCACTTCCCAAAATAAAAGATATCATCCTGGGCAACAAGTCAAGGATCTCGACATTTATATGTTTCCTTATTTATCCAATAAAATTCTTGTATAAATGGGATGATTTATAACCATTATGCATTATCAATAAAACACAGAATCTATACTATATTAATAAACAAATTATCATCCACTCTTTCAACTTTCTACCTTTAAAATACCCCAAATACCTTTAATTTTCAACATATTCCTAACTCACACACTAAATCTACCCAATATATATCCTTAAAATATTTTACACACATATTTATCTAAACTATTTATCCCTTTATTAATTAATTTATATATATATATATATATATATACCTAATATCTCTATAATATTCCAAAAGATACATCTCTTAACCATAAAATAACTACACTACCATTTACGTTAATTACTTTAATTTTAATAACCACTTCGTTACCGCCACCGCCACTAGCACCACCCATTGCCGCCACCAAATCTACCGCATTACGCCGGTACCATCTCGTTTGATTATACTCGTTTAAATGAACCATACAGAAACATTTAAAAATTGTGGGGAACATAAAAGAAACATGTAGAAAAAAAGTATGGTGGTGATTAAACCCCCCGTTATTTTGTTCCTCTCAAGTTGAGAAAGATTTTAGATCTATCAAATTTCCACTACTAGTATGTGATACTTTAAAATAGCAAATCTATGTGATACTCACTATTAAATTTGACTACTTAAGTTGACAATGCATTTATATTGTTTCTCGTTTCTACTAAAGTAACAAATTAAACCTGGCTTTTGTTTACCGCTTACCAAAATCTGACGCCAAAATAACGCCATCATTGGATGCATGATCGATACAACACTACCTTAATTTTGCACACCACTCAACCATCTTAAATATATCGTGTCGTGATCGAATTGTTTGCATCACCATATATATCTTAAACGCTACGAAAAGTTGTTTATATATATGTTGTGCATTACTTTTCAGCTAGCAAGCTTCTTCTTTCTATATGTACTTTCATCAACCCTCATGTATAATACAACTTTGAATGATAACCTTTTTGAGACACCCTTTGAAGTTTGATTGAAGAATCCCTTCCAAGGTCAGCTATTCTTGATTGTTACTTATTTATTAAACTTGTGGCCGGGATATTTGTCAAATTAGTTTCACGTTGTATTTAAGTTAGTGTTAGAAATAATGGTTGTGATCTAGCATTGATATTATGGTCATGTGTCACGGTCTTATAAGTTTTGCTTAGTACTTTTAAGCTAGAACCTACGTTTTGGTTGGATATATAAGGTATATATATGTTGGAGAACATTGATCAGCATTCAAAATTTTTGATGAAGATGTGCCGGTGTACCTAATGCACGCCCCTAATCATCGGTCCTTAGATTAATTTATATGATTGTGTAGTGTGTGATTATATGTGTAATAACTCTAGCTACCACGACAAGAAAAAAGTCATTTTTGCCTGCTCTCTGGCTCACGGCTTTGTTTTTGAAGATCTTGTGAGGACTTTCCTATGGGCTATGGGCCACCTATCCTGGTACTACTCTGATCACTTGAGCGTACTTGAGGAGACCTATCTTGAGGCCCCAAAACACTTTTATGTTATGTAGGGAAAATTCGTATCTATAAATTAAAAGATAGGTCGATGGGGAATCACGGATCGTGTTACAATATACTAAATACTTTTGGATATATAGAAACTAACAGAGCAAATTTAAAACGTACCATTGGCCGGGCTGTTGCTGTCAAAGTTTTATCCTGCAAATCTACGTCACGTTTGAGGAATAAGGTTTTTCGTTTGTGCCTTGATTACGTTCACGGAGCTAGATCATGGTGGCATCCAAAAAAGCCTCAGAGGACATTTGTATATATAATACTTATAGCTCTCTTATTCAAAAACTATGCGGATTTAGAAATGACTTCCTGGAGAAATTTGATGCGAAAACTGGCAATGGCATTAACATGTAAGGGATGGGCGTATGCTTATAACAAGTCGGATAAGGAAACTTTGAAAAATTGTGACACCGATCTTTATGATGAAGAACTTGTGAGGAGTAAGCTTAAAGAACTCAGGCATCGTCGTTTAAACTGTAGTCTAAGAGATATAGTTTTCTCTATGCGGGCTGATCTTGTTAGAAATTTTGGTAATATGTGTAATCCAAAGCTTTATAAGGGAAGGCTACATATACCTAAACTTATACAAGAATACATTCATGAGGTCTCAACACAATTGAAATTGGTATGTGATTCTGATTCCAACGAGCTACTTTATGAAGAGAAGCGTGCGTTTATCCATGAAACGCAACATGCTTATGGAAGAAACCGCTTTGCTACTAAGTGGCGGTGGTTCTCTTGGATTTTTTCATGTTGGTGTAGTGAAATGGTTAGTTGAACATAAGCTTCTTCCCAAGATAATATCAGGGTCAAGTGCCGGGTCCATTATTTGTTCTATTGTAGCTACTAAGTCATTATCCGAGCTTCAAAGCTTTTTTGATGATTCATGGCATTCTTTGAAGTTTTTTGATCGAATGGGTGGGATTTTTAACGTTATTAAAAGACTTATGATTAAGGGAGCGGTTCATGACATAAGGCATTTACAAGCATTGCTAAGAAACTTGACAAATAATCTTACATTTCAAGAAGCTTATGACTTAACAGGTCGAGTTCTTGGGATCACAGTATGCTCCTCACGGAAACATGAACCACCAAGATTTCTTAGTTACTTGACTTCACCTCACGTGGTTATTTGGAGTGCAGTGACCGCGTCTTGTGCTTTTCCGGGACTTTTTGAGGCCCAAGAACTAATGGCAAAAGATAGGAATGGGGAAATTGTTCCATATTACCCATCTTGGGGACCCGAAGAGGCTCAAAGCACAAATTTGCGCAAGTGGAGGGACGGAAGTTTGGAAATTGATTTACCTAAGATACAATTGAAAGAGCTTTTTAATGTAAATCATTTCATTGTGAGTCAAGCTAATCCTCATATATCCCCTTTACTTCGGTTGAAAGAAGTCATAAGAGCTTACGGAGGAAACTTTGCTGCAAAGGTGTCTTTCTTTAAAACTCGTTTCTCATTCTAATTACAATATATATATAAATAGAACAAACTTAACAATTGCTAAGAACAAACTTACATGGGACCTGAGGGTTCTCACTCATTTACCCTTTTTTTAGACCATTAAACTTTCATTTTGAGATTACATTAGCTAAAATATAAGTTAATTAGATGTATATTCTTTCTAAGAGCAACTTGTGCACATATTTATATTCATACTTTGACATATTGACGCGCGTTCTGATATAGCTTGCTCATATAGTCGAGATGGAGGTGAAACACCGATGCAGCCAAGTGTTAGAACTTGGTATTCCTGCAGGAGGACTTGCAAAACTATTTGCTCAAGAATGGGAAGGCAATGTTACCATTGTTATGCCTGCCACTTTAGCTCAGGTGGTTACTTGATGACATTTAACTCCAACTTAGGTAACCATTGGGTATATATATACTCCAATGCATAATAATATCTTAACTTGAGTATGAAGGTGTTTTGGTCTAACTGATCGAAAGTAGCAATCTAATAAAATTATGTAACTAACAAAATTAAATGTGATCGACACTTAATGATTGCAAATGTAGTACTGAAAAATTATACGAATACAATTATTATAAAAAATCATCATATATATACAAGTATATACAAATGGCACAAAACAAATTTGCTGATCAGCCGGCCCATTTCAACCTGAATATGACCCATTATCTGACCCACTATATTGGTTGAAGCTTTTGCTATCATTTTTAAATTCTTGTTAACGACTTTTTTGTAATATTTCTCTAACCCATACCAGTACTCAAGAATCATACAAAATCCATCTACCTTGGAGCTTCAAAATGCGGCGAATCAAGGAAAGATGTGCACGTGTGAGAAGCTCTCGTACATTAAAGCCAGCTGCGGAATAGAGCTTGCTCTCGATGAATGTCTTTCATTTCTCGATCACAAACATGGACTGCTAGAGACGGGAGAAAGAACAGCTGCAGCTTCTTTTTGTGTCAAAAACACATTTCGATCAACATGATCGATTTCTTTAGGATGTCCATTTGATAATATACTCAAAGTATAGGAACTATTATTGATTATCCTTAAAAGAAGAAGAAAAAAATATAATACTAACTACTAATTTGCTTATTGTAAAGTTATCCATAGAGATTTCTCACTTGACATCGTTATGTAAGTCGTTAAATATGCCGCTAAACGACATATTTTTAAAAAGATGATATGATTGATTGTTTTATATTTAAAATACAAATCTTTATACATGTCTTAATAATTTAAATATAACCCATGAAACTATATTTATCATTTCATAGAAAAAATAAATTCTTTTGTTAATTAAATAAAAAAGAAAGAATGTCTTTCCTTTTAAAAATCTATTGATTAAAGAAATAAAATAGAAAATGAATATATTCTGTTCTTTTTCAAATAACAGCAACTTTCTTACCAATCCTTCTAAACGTCCTTCGAACTATGTGATCAAGAAATTTGTTAGAATAATATAAAATGATATATGGAAAAAAAAATAGATTACATTTTTCATGTTTTAAGGTTACTATGAGGATATATCAATTCCCTTGTAACAATTTAGAATTGAATAATGATTAATGTGCTTAAAATGTAAGCTTAAAGGTATGCCTAATCAGGAGACATAGGCACATGACAAATTCAATGGTAAAGATTATCAAAGAGAACATGTGGAATTCGTGTGTCAAACATTCATGGATTAAGCGCACTTTTAAACAAATTTGGCAATCTACAACAATATCTGCTTTATGCAGTTGTACTTTGTGTAATGAAGTTTGTATCTTTTTGTAAATGGCAAAATTATGTTGTAAGAATATCAGTCCCCAATTTGTTAGCCATATTTATCATTATCCTTTAGAATTATATATTTTGCAATCATTTATCGTCAACATGTCATGTCAAGTATCTAGCTTTCTGTGCTTGTTTTATTAGTCTAATTTTGGAAGATCACTTGCCAATTTGTACTTAAGGATGAGCATATGACTCGAAAACCCAATCCAGACCTTAACCGACCCGTATTGACCCGCCTTAGGAATGGCAATGGGTCGGGTTCGGGGCGGGTATTGTCACACCCGAACCCGATAAGGAAAAGTGACGCAAACGGAAATTTAAGATAACTAATTGATTCCGTTGATTCAAATAATACCCGGAAAACAATTATTTAAATTATCGTTGATTCAAATTGAATACCGATAATCTGGATTCTCACACTAAACACACATTGTGAATAGGGAAAAAATGAAAATTTTTGATTTATGATAAACTGATCATTTCCCTAGGTTCTATTACATATAAATAGAGAGGAGAATTTCGAATGGGCCCTAAAATACAAGTGGGCCGAAAGTTATAAGCAAAACAAAGTCCAGAAAAACCGAAAAAACATATAAAAATGTCCCAAACTCATAGAAAAAGGCCGTTTCAGGGCTTTAAGGCCGACCAAACCCGATAAGGAAAAGGACACCCGAACCGGATAAGGAAAAGGCTACCCGAATCCGACCCGATATCCATCGGGGACCCATCGGGGATAAAATATTACCCAAAACCGACCCGAAACCCGATATCTATTAAAAAACCCGACCCGATAGGAATGGACTTTTTCAACATTGAAATTAAATTAACTTATGCGTTGGTTTAAGGCTTCTGCAACTAAAAAAAAATACCAACTTATTGAGTATTCATTATATTATAAATCCTATGATTCACAATAGTAGACTATAAGTAATTCAGTATTCATTAATATAATATTATTGAAACGAATACTAAGAATTAGTTAGAATGTAAAGCAGAAGAGACATACTTAAAGTCTACATAGTTAAAGGAAGATTATAATATATGTGGACTAGAAATTGCCGAAGTGAGTACGAAACTATGAATATAAAGAAACTTGAATTCTTCTTAGGACTAGAGTGCTTGGTTTAAATAATGGAATGGAAATGGAAACATAAAATGCAATCAAAATATTCCTTTATATTAATGTTGTTTGGTTTGTACTTTGTAATATTATTTATATAAGTTGTAGGTATTTACACATATTAAAAAAAATTACACATATACAGAATATATAATATTAATAAATATTTGATAATATATAGTAATATTATATATTTATGTATGTATTTCATCTTCGTACATATACAAAACTTTACTATATACTATATTAAAATTTTGTTTAGTTGATAAGTATTAGTCGTTGTGGTTACAACATAATATGAAATGTGAATATTATATACAAATCATACATTAGTTTTGCTTTTATTTTCGACATATGTAAGATATATATGAAAATAGATATATCTATATAGATTAATAACTAATTACTATTAATAATCGGTTAATAATCTATACTCTATATTAAAGCAAATACCCCCCATGTTGAAAGTTACATGGGGAAATGTCTAAAATGTCATCCTATGTAATATTTATACTTACAAGGCTACAAACCTTTAAAATATTTTTACATACACTATTCTTTTAACATTAAAAATTAAATTACACTATCAATCCTTTATTTTTGTAAAATATCTCCATTACTGGGGCGTTACCCCAGTAACGGCCGTTACTCGCCAGTTACATTCTAATGGTCGTTACTTTACTAACTGCCAGTTACAGGAGAAACCACAAATCACCTCTATAACGGCCGTTACTAGGGTAACGGCAGTTACAACTTCCAGATTTCGTTTTCTTCATCTTTCGCTTGATTTCACCCGAATCCTTCTCCCATTTCTTCCATAACTCATCAAAATCGACCAATTCATCCGTCTAATCAATTTCCAACCTGAAAACACTTAACAAACCTTCAAAGCATCGAAAGTTGGATATAAAACTATCAAAATGATGAATAATTGGTTCTAAAATCACGTGGAAAATGGTATAAAATATGACACATCAGTTAGAAGCTCCAAAACCTTCTTGGAATCTGCAAAATCGACCTAGGGGTGTTGCTGGGCGGCTAGGGCTGCTGTTTCGGCTCTCTCTTTAGGGTTTTGAGGGTTAGTTCGACTTAAATAGGCAGCAGAGTCGGTCTTCTGAACTGGGCTCAACAGCGGCGCTGGTGGGCTAACCAGTGGCGCTGGTGAGTGAGCCTGATGGACCAGCGGCGCTGGTTTGCACCAGCGGCGCTGGGATGCTTGAGGGAGCGGCGCTGGATTTTTCCAGCGGCGCTAGTAGATGACTGGCCAGCGGCGCTTGTGGCTCCTGCTTCACCTCCCGCGTCTTCGTTTAGCTCCGAATCGCTTCCTTGTGTCTTGTAATCATCATAGGCTTCCCTCCTGAGTTACTTGATGCCATTTACCCTCTCTCGCATCTTCCGTGAACCTATATAAACATGCAATTCATTAAGTACCAAAAGTTTCGGTATATTAACTCATTTAGACATAGAAATGAAGCCTTTCAATAGGGGTTTTTATCACAATTTGGACGCTCATCAGGGAGAGAGAGGGAGATAACAAATATAAGAAGAAAAAAAAGGCTTTACATAAAGCAGGTAGTTGATTTAATGGTGGTGATTTTATCGGGCGATGGACGGTGGTGATTCACTAATATTTGAATATATGTATCACTATAGTAATAAAAGGTCATACAATGGGTGTAATACACATTTATATTCAAAAGCAGCATGGTTGGATTAGTGGTAAACACCCTTGACTCTGGAGACAGAGGTTATGGGTTCGATCCTCATCCCATGCAAAGGTTGGAGGGTCTTTTCTACCATTTAGGTAGAAACTGGAAGCAGCCTCTCTACTTAGGTAGAGGTAAGGTCTGCCTACATCTTAACCTCCCCCATACACCGTCGAGGTATTGGGGCTCAAAACCCGCGGAAGGTGGCACTGAGCGGTTACTTACTTACTTTACACATTTATATTCAATTTAATTTCATATATATAAATCAGCATATAATATAATAATAATATTATAATATAGAATTGAGGATTAGCAATATCAAATTTCTTTCATTCCACAAATATATTAAGAATATATTTTAAATATTAACTATTAATACTTATATATTGGTAAAATTGTAATATTTTGCAATTTTTTTAATATATATATTTTATATATATTTTTTATTGTCATATCCTTGTCGTTCCCGTATCTTGGTTTTTTGATTTGGACATTCCCCGTTCCCGTATCGTTCCTGTATCCTGAGTTTTTCATATGTAATTGTTTATTAGTTAGGAGGATGTTTTGGTAGAAATGACTTCACTACTTCGATGTTGCAAGTCAGAGTTTGTTTTAGAGATAGTAAAAAACCCATTTATATATCAACTATAATTGTTACCCATCTTACCTTCCTCTTCCAACTATTCCTAACTTGTTTTTAGAGCATCAGGTATGGATGCAGTACGCAGAACCATCCAGAATACTACCTCAACGCCACGTCAGTTTTCATTATTTCATTAGTTTTTGAACGTTATGGATGCAGAACGACGCAAAACGCAGAACACCATTTTTTCTTCATATTTTAATAAGCTTTATAAATTATATATTAAAACTACTTTATATTTAAATAATAAAAATAAAAATATATTAATAGTAAAAGTAAGTTATTATATTAAAATTTAAAAAATTATTCATAATAAACATATAACTATTATACCAAATTAATTATACTTAACCATATTTACTTTACCATTTCGTGAGTTAAAATTTATAAAGTAAAATAATGAGTCAAATTGTTTATGGCCCTATATTATGTGATCTACCAACTTCCTTAAAAAATATATAACACAATGATCTCCTTCTTTTTACCAGTTCACACCCATTATTTAACTTTATCACCATCACCTACCAATCTACCATTCCACCCCCATCGAATAAATAGTAGATCTAGATATCCTGCAATCTTCAACGATGATGAAGATAGAAAGAAACCACTTCATATTACATTACCACTTACCGTCGCGAACCTCCTGCTGGGTTATTTCAAGTGACATTTTTTTGGCAATCTTCAACAAAGATGAAGAAGAAATAAACTATTTTGAAGAAACCAAGAAACCACTAAAAACAAAAGAACCAAGAATGCCGGACATCGGCATGATTTTGAAGAATCTTGATGACTAGTTCGGTGCCGGATGGGGGAGGGATGGAAGGGAGCTCGGCGCCGATTGCCATGTAGATGTCCGGGATCGGCATTCTCTCTCCATACCCCATGCTCTTAGCAACTACTGTTGACAAAATGGTTAGAAAATAGGTAAAATAATAATATGTATCCAAATGGGCCTAACATGCCAACCAAATTCTTTTGTGTTGCAAACAACTAGAAATGGATGGCTCGGAAAAAGTGGACTGGTACAAGTTGATAGTCAGCTTTGCGCATTAGGTCCTATTTTCGTTTCTGTCGTTAGAAAACGAGGCTGGTCAGGATTGTTGAATTACGAGTTATGTCGGATTCGACGGGTGTATGGTTCACCTACCTTTAGTATTGGTCGAAATGGGCCTATCGGGTTGTCCTTGCTCATTTATAACTTATTTCCTTTAGGGCGTCGTTGTTAGGAGTCAAACCGGAATGGGCGCATCCACGGGGGTGTTAGCCATTTATCCGTTGGTATCTTTCAAAAGAAAAAAACTTATTCCCTAGAAAGAAAATTTTTATAATTAATGGTAGTTGTGCTCTTGAACGTACATTGTCTGTCTCATTGTAAATTGGCTAGATCGAATATAGAGTTGTTTTAAGGGTTTATTTGTTCCTTTTGCAAAGATGTATTATTAGCCTCAATTTAGTCGTTGCTTTTCTTTTACTACTATATGGGAATCATTGTTGAATGTCAGCCTATTTTTTGACAGGTACCTAAACTTGGCCTGAAGCATTCTAATTCTATGGAGGTATTGCCCCTATAGATCTTAATTTTAAACTGGATATAGTAAGTACTCGTAGTACATTTATAACTACGTTTGTAAGTTCATGTACACAATAACTTTTCCGTCTTAGTTGATTACATTTCCGTGCACTTAACCCAATAATTATCCACGACACAACACATTAGCTTTTAGTGAGTATATTTCCACCCCCAAAGCACGCAAATAGTAGGGGCTACGAACTAACCTCAGGCGATCACACAAATTTACAGCGTTCAATAAAGGTGGGAATAAGTTCCCGAACTCGAGAAAGTTCACCACCTACCATACAAGTAATCAAGCTAATTCAAGGTACACCACACGATAAAAATTGACCACCTAGCACATATCATAACCCAAAAAGAAATATTCTTAGGAGGAACACAAAAGGGACATTAATGACTAACGACTGTTAAGTCCTTCAAGAAAAACAACATCCGACAGTAGCAAACTAATGGTTATTCAGGACTTAACAACTAATTGTCGTTAAGTCCATCAAGAAAAACAGCATTCGACAATAGAAAACTAACAGAAGGCATTAGAATTGACATAAGGCATTAGAAAATTAACGAAAGGTATATATTAGAATATCCATAAGGCAATCGAAACTCCATAAGACAATAGAATTTCCATAAGGCAATAGAAACTAGAACAACTTCCACAAAAACGGGCTTGACAGTAAAATTGACCAACTTAGAAGCCAAATCGCGTTACCAAACCTCGACAAAACCAAAAACAAGTATAATCAAACCCGATAACCTCTACTTTGCTCCTCTAGGAGGACCTCATTAAGCCTCCGACTGATATGTGAAATGCGAATAGCAATCCTAGCAAACTATATGTGTTTGGGTGGTTTTTTAGGGTTATGGTGTATTTAGATGGGTTTGCAGCTTGATGTTCCTCGTTCCAATGATCAATTTGACTGTTCACATGCGGAAAATGGGTCCTTCTATCAAAAGTTATGGTCATTTTAGTGAAGCTTTCAATGTACCCCTTTCCAACCCTCTGAATACATTACTGCTTGTTCTTCTGCACTAGTGATGTAGCCCTTCACCCCCTCTGCTACTGACCCCTCCCCTCTGTTGCCCCCTTCTCCTGCTGCTGCAGCCTCCCCTCTGCCCCCTGCCCTCCCTGATCTCCTCTATTAACCTCTACTCTGCTTGTCAAGGATGACTTCAGCAGGCCTATGGCTAATATGTGGAACGCGTAACAATCCTAGCAAAATATGGTCCATACAGTGGGTCCAAAATAGCATTTATACAACCACGCTCCAACAGATTTTGAACATTTTGTGCGATATCGTCCAGATCCTTCTGAGTCTTATGGTTCTGTGGCTATCAATGAATTTTGAACCCAACACAACTCCGCATCTTACATTTCGTCGATACTATACGTCATGGGGTTCTCAACATCTGCAAGAAATGGATAAAGGCTTAGAGCATATTGAAGAACGGGCAACCTCATAAAGCATAACTATGTATGTCTAAATGACCCCTTTTATGGAATCAGTTTTGTCATTATCGGTGGGTTCCTTGTCCCGTAGGACTTCAAATTGTTTTCTCAACGCTTATCTTCTGAGACGCATCATCGAGAGGTTCGAATAATTAATACCAACATGTGAGTATTCAACACTAACATCTGCATGTTAAAGATACATAGATTCAGTCTTCATCTCCACTATTGGTTCTTGGCCTCTTTGAGATTTCAACTCCGTTAAATCTTGGGTTGTCTAAGATCCATTCCACTATTTTTCCTTGGCCTCGCTGATAACTAATCAAGTATAAGTCATATCGCCGGATAAAGAAGGTAAGAACTCTTCATGTTTTATAAGCAACAACAACCCTTACCAAATCTTCTGGTTGGAGAAGAGGTGGATAATCTTTTCTCGAAGTATTTTTGCGAATAGTTCTTCTTTGTTCCTAAGACGCTCTATCACACCTCGGAACACCATATGAGATATAATGTTATAATCATCATCGTATTCATTGAGGGGATATGAAATTTGGTATATATTAGCCACAACAAAGTAAGGAATCTCAACAATTTCATCCATTTGCAAATACTCACCGGGTTCCATATCCCTTTATAAAAACGATGATGATTATAACATTATATCTAGGGGTGTTCAAACGGTCGGGTTTCGGTTTAATAAGGTTAGTCGGTTTGGTTTAATCGGGTCTTAAATAAAAATTTAACCAACCAATACCCAATCCAAAAATGTAAACTCCCGATCCAAACCACCCAAAAAACATTCGGTTTTAATGGATTGGGGCCCAATAAATCCGAAAAGGTAAAATGATTCAAAAATTAAACTAAACATATATAACGACTTATCATGGATAGTAAATTAGAACTAAATTTGTAACATATCTTAAGTAAATTAACAACATCAATATAGTGATGGTGTTGTATTCATGATATCATACTACAATTATTCTAGAATACTTGCATTTTGACTACGGATATAACCAAGTTCATCAATATTAACTTATCGGGTTTCGGTTTGGGCCCCAAATTTTATTTTATTTTTTACCCAAAACCAATCCAATACCCGATACTTTTATTCGGTTATAACCAATTAACCAACCAAATCCAAACAACCCATACCCAATTAACCCAAATTCAATTAGATTGGGCGGTTTTTCGGGTGAAACCAAATAATGAACACCCCTAATTATATCTCATATGTTGTTCCAAGGTGTGATAAAGCGTCTTAGGAACCTGTCAAGGTAGTAAAGAACGATTCGCAAAAATACTTCTAGAAAGATTACCCACCTGTTCTTGAACCTGAAGATCTGGTAAGGGTTGTTGTTGCTTATAAAGCACTAAGAGTGCTTTCCATCTTTATTTGATTATATGACTTCTACCTAATTGATTATCAGCGAGGCTAAAGAAAAATATTGGAGTTGATATCTTAAACGGTTCAAGATCCAATGGAGTTGAAATCTCAGAGAGGCCAAGAACCGATAGTGGAGTCCAACTATGAATATATGCTGATGTTGGTGCTCAACAGTCGCCTGTCGGTATTAATTATTCGGACCTCTCGAAGACGCGTCTTGGACGTTAAGCGTAGCGTTGAAGGAACAACTGGAACAAGGAACCTGCCGATAATGGTAAACCTGATTCCATCAAAGGGGCCAATCAAACATACATAGTTACATAGTATGAGACTGTCTTTCTTCGATATGCTCTAAGCCTTTATAATCACTTCTAGTAGATCTTGAGAACCTGACAGTGTGTATTAGCGACGAAATGTATGATGCGGCGTTGTGTTGGGCTCAGACTTCATTGATAGCTAGAAAACCATTCGATGAGACTCGAAAGTATCTCAACAATATCTCTTAGAATGTTCATGATCTGTTGGAGCTTGGTAGTATAAATGTTATTTTGGGCCGATTGTATTGGCCATATCTTGCTAGGATTGCTATACGTCTTCTACATATTAGTCGGAGGCCTGATAAGGTCCTCTTTGAAGAGCATAGTAAAGGTTATCGAGGGAGAACGGGGAGGGGATGGAGGCAAAGGGGATGGGGGTAGCAGTAGAGGGGAAGGGGCAGTGTAGAAGAACAAGAACAGTGTATTTGGAGGGCTTAGAAAAGACACACAGAAGGCTTCACTAAAATGGCCAATATACATCTAAATCCTTTCAACATTAGATCCATATTGAACATTTAAACTTTTGAGTTGGGAATTTAGGGCTTTGGAGATATGGGGAAGATAGAGAAAAAGGACCCCACCACCATCCTGTATTATTGTTAGAAGATTTGGGTTGACTTTCTTACTCTTTTCATTATCTATTTTATTTGTAAAACATTAATTGAATATATGTCTATGCATCACTTTTGATATTTTATATGATGAAATGATTATGATTAGTGAGTAGATTGGATTGTGTTTTCTTGGACATGTGATTTGAACTCTTTTTGTGATGATTAAATAGTGGTTAATGGATTGATTAAATTGAGATGTATGAAACTTTGACTTTTAGAGTCAAAGTTTTGCTAGTCGTATACTAAGAATGACATTGTGAGTGGATTCTCCTTTGGAAATGGAACTATTGATTGAGAAATTCACTTATTAATGGAATTTTGTTATACATTTGACCATTGCGAGATTGGAGAACTTGAAATCGAATGTTAGGCTTGATTGTAATTCGTGAAACTTGTATTTTATACTATTAATAAAATACAACGAGATACCCTTTATTAGGAAATTTTTAGTAATAGGGTCCTTTAAATAGACGAAATCAAAATAGGTTACCTTTAATATGAAATTTGTGTTACTAGATTACCTTTTTATAGATTTTTCCTTTAAAACTAATAAAATATTGGGTTAAGTGCACGGAAATGTAATCAACTAAGGCCGAAAAGTTATTGTGTACATGAACTTATTAAAGGTTTATTGTATACATGAACAAAATTAGAAACGTTATCGAATACACGAGTGACCTGCTATTCCCTTAGCCGGTAACCTTTTTAAATTCTTATTTTGTCATTTTCTGCAGTTTTTTTTTTATTTTTTATTTTTTACGATTGTATATTTTTACAGTTTCTTATTTTTACCACTTAACTTTTAGGTTTTATCACATTAGTCTAACTTTTTATATATAAGTATAATTTACTTTTAAAGTTTTTAATTTTTATCAATTAACTTTGGATTTTAACATTAATCATCAATTTTTTTAATTTTTTTTCTACTTTCTATCTTTTATTTTAAAGTTATTAACTTATTTTTACTACTTAACTTATTAGTTTTTTAACTTTAGTGTAACTTTTTGTATACAAACTTAATTATATTTTAGTTTTATAGTTTTTAATTTTTATTAATCAACTTTGAGTTTCTAACTTTAATCATCAAATCTTTTTTTTTCTTTACTTTTTATCTCTTATTTTAAGGCTTCTAACTAAATTATAGTAAATTTTAAGTGTCCAAACTTTTAGGTACCGTTGTATGTATAAATGTTTGCATGACGCAGTGTCGATCGTGGGCAATGTCCCCCCGGGGTCAAAAAACTAGTTCTAACTACACACATTCATCATAATTTAAAACCATGAGAATTTTTTTTAAAAAAATTGGATCTTATATCTTGATGATGATGATGTCAAATAAATGAATAACAAACACAATCACTGATGAAAAACGATGTCAAACCACCGCACATATTCCTTTTTCTGTATTTCATCATGAAACCAACAAACAAGTAATTTTTTTTACACCCCGCCGCCGAGAAATGTTGTGGGAGATGTTGGTCGTCCACTGTTACTGTCTTTTGCTTTTTCTTCTTCTCTTTGATATTCCTTTTTCTGTATTTCATCATGAAACCGACAAACAAGTAATTCATTTTACACCCCGCCGCCGAGAGATGTTGTGGGAGATGAAAAAAAGAAAAAAGTGGAAATTGTAAAAATCTTGATACAATAAATATTTATTGTAAGTTCATGTACACAATAACTTTTTGGTCATAGTTTATTACATTTTCATGCACTTAACCGGCCCACATCAAGCCTTGGGGCCGGTTTCGGTATACAATAGAAAATTAGCAGGGTTCATGTATACAATAAACCTTTTGTAAGTTCATGTACACAATAACTTTTTAGCCTTAGTTGATTATATTTCCGTGCACTTAACCCTATAAATATTATACTATTAATATCTCTACAAGGGGGTCTTGAATTCTCACACACATTCAAAGCCTATTGAAATTGAATGCGCTAAACAAGGACGATAATTATGATTTTTCAATGAAGCTCAAGTGTCAAAAACACATAAATTAAGATGCTAATGAATTAATGGTGTGTTCTTAGATGCACCATTAACTATAAACAAAATCAAAAGGCATTTTTACTTATATTATACATGTTAAACATTTCGAATGTGACATTATTTAATAGCGGTCCAAGTAAGTAAAAGATATTAAACCACTTGTACCTAAATCAGGGGGTCTTGAATTATTCTTGGCGAAATCTCTACAAGGAGGTCTTGAATTCTCACACATATTCAAAGCCTATTGAAATTAAATGCGCTAAACAAGGATAATTATAATTTTTCAATGAAGCTCAAGTGTTAAAAAAATCACATAAACTAAGATGTTAATGAATGAATGGTGCATTTTTAGATGCACCATTAACTTTAAACAAAATAAAAAGTCATATTTACTTATATTATACATGTTAAACATTTCGAATATGGTATTATTTAATAATGATCAAAGTAAAAGATATTAAACCACTTGTAACTATATTTTTATTTTGCCATTGGTGAGGTTTTAAAACTAGTTTCAACTCAAATATATAAGTCATTTCTAGACGAGACACATAATTACTTGTACCTATAAGTCATTTTCTAGCCGAGACACAAGTCAGCATATGTATCACAAGTAAACAAAACCTTATACACAAGTGGCTCGCGGAGTCCGGGGACACTAAAACGCCACAAGTACAAAGTGCGCCACTAAAACATCACATTACACCTCATCGCCCACGACCCCAACCCCAGGCGCGGGGGTGTCGGGTTCTTCGCACCCTTTATAAGGAATTAGGATTTCTCCAACACTTAGTTTCTTCTTATAAGTACACTTAATGTTTATACTTCTACCAATATGGACAAACCCACATTAGTTAAACACACTTTCAATTTCATCTTAACATATCTATTCACTTGAATATTTTATATTTATATTATTTTAACACATGAAATAATATATTTACATAAAATTTCCAACGTAGGATATATGAGACTTTACTTGAAGGGATTGTTCTTCTCTTCAACAACTCTATATTTGTGTGTCTATGTTTATTTCCGCGTTTCTTTAATTTGGAATGGAAGTATTGGCATTTAGGTACTCTTAGCATGAAATGATACCCCTTATATATGAGACATATATGAGACTTTACTTGAAGAGATTGTTCTTCTCTTTCAACAACACTCTATATTTGTGCGTTTTTGTTTATTTCCGTGTTTCTTTAATTTGGAATGGAAGTATTGGCATAGGTAATCTTCAATTCTAGTTAATGACTACGTTTAGTTGATGCAATTTGGGATGGGATTAATTGAAAATCTTGTAGGTTCAATCTCAACCACAGGTAGTAACCAATATGGACAAAAAAGTTGTAGGTCGACTGAGTAAAACCTAACATGCGGAACGTGAGTTGATCATGGCTTTTCACTTTCTTTTTTTAGCACTGCAACAAGTCAATAATCATGAGTTCATGACTCATGAGACATAAGGAACTAGGAATCACTTATACTTGTTTTATAAAAAAAACTATTTTCAAATTGTTTGAAAAATATATAACAATTTCATCTAGTACCTTTTAAAATACTTTCACATAAATTACCCTTAACATTAATGATTAAATTATATTATCAATCTTTTATTTTTAAAAATATTGATCGCCATATAACCCTTTATAAATATAGAAAGGAGTGTTATAATGGTTACAATTTTTCCTTCCCACGTCTAATCAGCATTTCATGTCAAATTTCAACTTATCTTTCCTATAAACATTTTTTTTCCAACAACGATAACATATTCATCTTTTTTACAAACAATCACATAATTACAAAACAACAATAATTTCTTCTCGTACAAACAAACACAAGTTTATTTTCTTTCTTCGTCCTTCATCATCTTTACCAACAAACACCCAATGAGCAATGATAAATATCTTCCATCTTATCACTCACAATAATATTCTCTTCATAAACATCTTTCATATTATTCTATGGATACTGTTTGTACACCAAACCAAAATTAGGTTTAGAAAGGGGGATGATGGGTGTTTTTGGTGATTCCCCAAAGGTAGAGTGAATCTCTTTACGCCAATCAATTATGATTTGATTGTTAGCCGATTAAGATCGTGCTATTATGCTTTAGATGTGCTCTGATCTGTTTGATAGAGTTTATGAATGAGTAAGAATGAATGAATGATGCCTTCGTGAGGTCTTATGAATCTCCTTTTATAGGAGAATTTATCTTGGAGAGAAAGTTAAGCCTCTTTAGGGTTGCCTTAAGTCTTAGGCCAGGAATATTATTTTCGTAATTATTGGCTGCAAGTGATAAGATCAAATCCCGAAATTATAGGGGAATAATTCTTATCCTTTTTACCTTACCGCGGAAGCCTTCGTTACGAACAGCCTTCGTGTCGTAACGTGTTACTGCTCCTTCGTGTGGCAAGTCCTGCGTACCGCTGAGAGGGTACATCATCAGATACCCATGACGTGGGTAGTCTAATATATAAACCGCACAAGCGTTTTACCGAGTTGTATAGTATAATATAAAAGGGAAATAATATTAATACCACAAATAGTGATTAATTTGCCACACTGTACAACTTTTATAGCATATTATACAAGTCAGTATAATACATTTATGATAAATACATCAATTGTTCTACTACGAATATCACTTTTTTTTTTATAAAAACTTAATATTTTATGATGACTTATGTTGCGTAAAACACAAGTCGGCATCTGTTATCACAAGTAAACAAAACCTCATACATCAGAATATATATATGTATTAGAAAAAACACAAACCCAACCATATATGTAGACTATATATATTATCATTATCAATAGGACCCAATGTATAAATAGTCATTGTTATTGTCCCCAAGGAAACTTCCTGGAAGCTCACTCTCCACACTCTTTCCACTCCTCCATTTAACCTCCTCCACTTTCCTTCCTGTTTCTTGCCAAATCCCACACTTTCCTTTCCTTCCTTCTTTCTGTCTCTTCACACAACAACCCCCATTTGTCAATAATTCCAATTAATTATGAAACTGATCACTTATAACCCAAAAAATCTGTTTAAATCTAAAAAAAATAGGTCTGTTTCTAGACATAATAATAATAATGATCCATCTTCTTTTGGTTCTTATGCCACAACATCTTCTTCTGCATCATCATCATCTGACACTACATCAAGTCATCTCCAATCAAAATCTAAATTAAAAAATAAATCTGATGGTGTGGCTACTCCCACAAGTGTTTTGCAACATGCTAATTTGCATACACATGAAATATCCTCTGATGAATGGTCTGAGATTTCCACTGATGTTCAGTTTGAAATGATGCAAGCTTTTAGGTATATATATATTATTATATTATATTGTCCATTTTCATAAGCCTTTAGCTAGTTAGCTATACATACATACATATGTCTAAATTTTTAGTTACATCTATCTATTAACAAATATATATAAATATACACGAAAACGTTTACAATAAGTTTTACGTTTCATACAGCTTTTTATGCAAAAAAAATAGCAACAAGCTTTTATGGATCTCTAAATTTAAAAATCAAGTATAAAAATTATTCAAACTAGAAAAAATAGAAAATCATTAGGATATGATTTTAAAACATGTCTGTAGCAATAATAGAGAAAAATCAAAAGTTGCTCTCGATTTTAGATAAGTTTAATGCTTGATTTCTAAATTAATGCTTTGTTTGTTATTATTTTATGCAAATAACCTTTGACGTTATGCATGTATGTTCAAAAGTTGTATATAGATCAACAAGTCTAGTAGTATATCATTATGTCACTTTAGATAGTTTGTTATTATTTTACTATTCCTAATATCGGTAAGATGTTTCGTAGCTATATAAATTGAGTCATAAGAAAATTTGAACATGTCTCATACATCGTTTGTGAGTATGAAATAAATTGTTATTAAAGTAAATCGATGATCGAAGCTAAATTATAATAAACGGTAAAGATATATACGATATCTGTTTAGTTAGAATTTTGGATTTACCTTAAATTTTTAGAACCACGTCAAAATCGGAACTTATAAGCATAGTGGATCTGGATGATGGCAAAAGCCTTTGATGTCGGATCATAAAATCAAATTTTTGAAGTCTTATGTTAATAACTTATTATAATTAAAATGAAAGAAAAAGTGACAATTTATTAATAACAATGTTAGAGCTTTAATTCTAAGTCTAATAAGAAAATTGAAATTATATACAACTAAAAAAGTTAATTTAAAAAAATAAATTAAATAAAAGGACACGCGTCGATTAAGGATTATTTTACGTGTCATTTCATTAACATGTCAATCCCGTTTTAGTTTATTGGTAGATAGATTATATCATAGTGTTACTCTACATAGATTTTTTTTACCCATGCCAACTCATATTCAGCAAGATCTTGTTTGGATGTTGCACTTAGTGCATGGGTTTGTAAAGCCAATCTAGACATCTAATATTCAGCTAGTCTGTTTTTATCATTTTTAATATTTATCATAACTAAAGGTGACGGTCTTTTATCCAAAAAAAATGTTTTTTTTTCTTTTATGAATCTTATTATAAATGTTTAATAATTATTAACTCTCCTTAATTAATTGGTCAAACAGATTTATAGACAAGGACGACGATGGAAAGATAACAAAAGCCGAGCTTGAAGCGATTCTAAACCGAATTGGAGGATCAGAACCCCAAATCCATGACGAATTAACAATTATGTTAAGCGAAATCGATAGAGACGGTGACGGAATAATAACTCTCGAGGAGTTCGGGGCGATTAGCGCCGCATTCGGACCGCCATCTTGCGATACCGAACTTAAAGACGTTTTCGAGTTTTTCGACACGGATAAGGACGGTCGGATCACAGCCGATGAATTATTTGAAGTGTTTAAATCGTTAGGAGATGGAGATTGCACGTTAGAAGAGTGCAGAAGTATGATTAGTAACGTTGATAAAAATGGTGATGGGTTTGTGTGTTTTGAGGACTTTACACGTATGATGGAACAACAAAAATGAAGATATTTTTTGTTGTTTGTTCGATTTATGATCATTTTGAAAGGTGTAACATTTTTCTCTTTGGGGGTGGTACATGACATAATATGATAATATGATATGATAAAATGGATTAATTGGAATAATATCGTGTGCTGTTTGCCGTATGTTTGTTTCTGGCTGAAGGGTTTTTTGTTTCTTTATGAACATTTTTTTTTATGAACATGTTTGCCACTTTCTAGCCCGTGTAGTTGGTCAATGATCTCGGAATCCAATAAAGACACTTGTTTATATAGACTGTCAGAGAAAATATCTATCCTTCATTCCTTTGTAATTTCTAATCGAATAAATGGCTTTGTCTAAAAAAATCTAATATATAGAATCATGGAAGGCCAGGATGGGTGCAAACAAGACATCCGTTTAAGGCATAATTTTGAGAGGCACAAAAATTTTAGAAATTTTATATATTATTTTATTTATGTAAAGGTTTTAGATAAAATAAAACAACTATTATAGTAAAACAATATATGTAAAAGTATAATATTATAATGTATATATTTTGTTAATGTTATAATGTCTCAATTATATATAAAAAAAAAAAGATTTGCTTATATAGTTGGATTCCTTAGAGTTGGGGCACTTTTTTTATCGGCTCGGACTGGGCACTTGATTTCTCAGGGCCGTCACTGTATAGAATAAATGATTGTTTTGGTTTGGTTTTTTTTTTATAGGCAGACCAGATAAATGTCTAACACTTAAGTGGTTAAAATCCCTAACGGATTGAGATCCTCTAAAGTTGAAAGTAACTTTATAGGTAAAGTTGAGAGATTGTTGACCTTTAGATTAAATTCAAAGGTCAAGATTTAAAAGTAACCTTTAAATCTTACCCCTTGATTTAAATTTAAAGGTCAAGATCATCAATTTCACCTATAAAGTTGCTTTCAACTTTAGAGGATCTCAATCCCTAATTTTGATGTATGTACGTCGGGTTCGAATCCTGACAATGTTTTAAAGGGTTTCCTCTCCCATGTGTAGATGGGTATATCATTATAAGACCCCCTCACCACATTTGCATGTGGCAGGATTTGAACCCAATACCTCTAAAATTAAACCACAAAGTAGAAATTTCCTTAACCACTGGGCTATCACCCCAATAGTTGATTGTTTTGTAATACGAATAATATTATCATTAAAGAAAAATATTGAGCTAAGTGTAAAAATTGTCCATGTGGTTTGTTAATTTTGCAATTTTTATTCCACTATTAGTTTTTTGACCAAAATTATTCCCGTGGTTTTCACTTCGTCCTTACTCTTATTATATCCCCTCACGTGCAATGTGTTTAATTAAATGTCTAAATAAAAAAAAATTAATGGGCAGGGATGAAAATTGCAAAAAAGAAAAACCACATGTTTGATTTTAAAGAAGTGAGAAAAATATAGAGTGAAATAACAAAAATGTCCGTCATGTGACTTGCACGTATGGCGAATTAACAAAAGAACGAACAAAGTGCAAACCATAGGGATGATTTTGATCAAAAAGTTAACGGTGAAATGAAAACTGTAAAACTGACAAACCATGGGGACGATTTTTGCACTTAACCCAAAAATATAATACTCTTTCCGTCCCATTAAAATTGTTATGTTTTGTATTTTCAAAGTCTAAATTTCCATTTTTGACCTTAACTAAATTTGTTTATGTTTGATAATACTTAATGAAAGTTATACAAATTGATTGTATTTTAAAAGTGTTTTCATAAGTATAATTTTTATCAAGTTTTATATAAACAAAAAAATTATATTTAGGGTTGTGTAAAAAATTGTATACGGATGTTTATAACTTCATTTTGTATATCAGGATATATGTGGCTAGAAAATTTACTCAAATTTACTAAACATGACTCTTGACCTTTGGATTTAAATTAAAGGTCAAGTTTCAAATATGACATTTGATTTTCATCCAAAGGTCAAATATTTTCCAACTTAGCCCCTTAAGTTGTTAACAACAACTTGAAGGTATCCCTACGTTATCATATCAAGTGTTAGGTTATCACTTTGTAAACTTTAAACTGACCGGGTACATACAATGTTAAAAATTTAAAAGTTAAATGCGTATAATGAACATGAATATAGTTATATACATCCTATTATACTTTGTCAAATATGATAATGTTGGAGTCAAGCTGATACCAGGGATATTTGAAGATGACAAACAATATAAAGAAATAGTTAATTCTCTGTTTTTGGAGCTAGGTCAGCTTGGGCTGATCAAAGCTGAGTCAGCTTGAACATCTTCAGTTGTACATTTTGGTAGATGGCTCTTTTCAGGCCCCGTCAAATAGTTTAAAGTCGAAGATGATCAAAGATTAAGGTTAGAAAATCAGGCTCATGGGTGGAAGTCAGCTTGGTTCTTATAGTCAGCTTGAAAGAACGTAGATAACTTAGAGTTTTGTAGGTGCTCTAATGTTGTATACAACAACTCTAAATAATTATCACTTCATTGATAAGGTTCCAAAAGTACATTCTCAATGCCAGTTTGTGATTGTAAACATTCTAGTATATGTTTATTCTCATGCGGCTGCACGATCACTTTGGAAAGCATGTGTGAAACAAAAAGGATAATGTCACTAGCTACCATAATTGAAATTTTTTATTGACTGTAACGTTAAAATTGTAATTAATCTATTTAAAGAATAAAAAGTGAAAAAAGTGATAAAAAATATAATTTGCTCTAAAGTTACTTTTGAAATTTTACTTTTGACTTTAACATTCTAATCAAATTTAATGCAATATCAATTATAATATTTAAAATAAATAAAAATAACTAAAAATTCACATAAACAATAGATAATAATATAAACGAAGAATACAAATAAAATTTCAACTTCATAAGACAACTTTTTGTTATCGCATTTCTAGTCCGTTTGTAGGAAAAAAATTTAAAGCGACATTTAATTATGGAAAATGTTATTCTAGTTTCATTCTTAGTTTTTAAAAAGACAAAGGAGTATTCTATTTACACGGTACCCGCGCGATGCAACGGTAGTCATGGCGGCGATGGTGTGATGGTTGGGCGACGGTTGAGGATGGAGCGACGTGGAGTTGTGTATATAATTAATGTAAAGGGTTAACGGACATATTTTAAAACATAAAGGATTGATAGTGTAATTTAATCATTAATGTTAAGGAGGTAGTGTATTTTAAAGTATTTTAAGGGGTGCCAAGTGAAAATATGTAATATTTTCAACATTACCAAAAATAAAAAGGGTTATTCTTTTTATAATATAATATAGATAATTGAAAATTTTGAAAACACGTTCAAATTTGATAGTGTTTTTTCATTTTAGAAAACTAGAATCTTTAGTAAGGGCCTTTAGTCTTTTGATTAGAGTAGAGGTCGCGAGAGAGGAGAGCGTACTATCCTGCCATAGTCATGAGTCTATTTATAGTCACAATTGTTGTCATTCAACAAGGTTGAAGCTTCTAGGAAAAACTTCGAACTGGGAGGGCGATTCTCTTAGCGAACTCCCCAAACTGATACAAGTTAAGAAGTAGAGTATATTATGATGATGCAGAGAATCATGTTGAAAGAACTCGCCAAAATGACCTAAAAGGAGAGAGCGACTATAAAGTGGAGGGTGACTGTGAAGATGAAAAGTGTAAATGAAAAATGATAAAATAATGTTTTTTGAATTCATATAGTAAAATGAAAAATGATGTTTTTTACGGAGTATCTACTAATTTACCAATATATATATAACAAAGTCCTAAGTTCTTTTCTAAATAGATAGGAACCCTTGAAAGAATTCCATCTTTGATTTTAAACCATTAGATCAAATTTAATTATTATATCTTTGTTAAATGACAACATTAATACTTTTACTTTATGTGATTAAAAAAAAACCCCTTAAACTATAAACCGTAAGTTTTATATTAATAATTGTACATGTGCAAATATTTGATTATAATATTTGAATTATCTCTCACGAAAAAATACTGTCATTGATGATGAGTTTAACTAGATTTAGCTAAAATTAATATTTTATTTCTAAACTAGGTCTTTTACCCGCACGATGTGCGGTTATTTAAAAATGTTATTCGTGTTGTTTAGTTATATATGTATTAATAATAACTTTTAACAATTATAACTTGTTTTTTAAGCATAAGAAAGAAATTGTTCATAATGAGATAAAACTAACCAAATAAAAGACATCCAGAAAGCTAAACTTATATTCACAAGTAAAATAGTTAACACAAAATTGAAATGAGATATAATGATAAACATAAAAGATGTTGGGAAAAATCAACCTAATGGATGTTGTTGATGATGAATAACGTATAGGAGAAGAATTAAAGATAAATAAAAACGAAATTTGCAAATTTCATACGAAACTATTAAAGGAGGAAAATCTGCCTTTTCAAAAAGATTTAGAAGGTATAATTTTATGTATAGTTTTAGATATTAGATATTACATTATTTACTGATATTCTTATATTATTAGTTTGAAGATCTAAATTAATATATTAATATATTAATAATATTATAAATGTACTGGAGTAACAGTTAAAATTTTGTTGCCAAAATTTTGGATTTGCATACATATGCAATTGATATAATACCCATGATATAAAAAAAATTGATTTAATATTACTATTTTAATATTTCATAGATTGTTACTTTGATCGAAAATATGCACATTAGACTATTATTATTTTGATATTTTATAATAGTTTTGATTGGTATATATAAATGATGATAAAAAATAAATATTGTGAGGAAAAACATGGAGATGCCACATAGAAAAAATCTTATGTGACAATGTTTAAGAATAGTTTTGAAGTGAAGTGGACGCCTTTAAAACGTCAGGATAACTACTGTTTTATAAAACGTATAGTTATGAGATAGGGGAATTACTTTCGGTTTTTAATTTGTTGAAAGGCAAATCCATCCGTATAGTAAGTCATACAATGTACTTAGTTTTTAGCTAAAATAAATTTTCAATAAGGGATAATGGATTGTTTATTTATTTACGAGCATGGAACCCACGCAATGCGGCGGTGGTGAGGAAAACAATCTGGTGGTGGCGTTGATAGGGTTTTACTTTGCTAGAGACGAAAATGGTTGAAGGACATAGTTGGTATATCACGTGAGAGGGTGCTTAGCAAGGAAGATTATTTAAGGGCATTTTTGTCTTATCAGGTTCTTAATTAAGTTAAGGGAGGAATCCAGTTTACTTTATAATGTATTATAGATAATTAATACTAGGTTATTACCCGCGTAATACGCAAGAAATATATATAATTATTGACATGTTAAAATTTTTATAATATCATAAGTTGACAAATATTTAACCAGGTAATAATAAACCACTAAAAAACATGAATTACATTAGTGGTCGTTTAGATTCCGGTTAATAATGACCAGACAGTTGAAAAATAGATACATCATTTATTAAAGGTTTCGCTAAGTAAGATTTTCGTTTATTTGGATGTTTTTTATTCATCCGGATATGTCTGATTTGTTAATGTACTTGTGCTCTAACATTTTGCTCAAATTATTTAGTTATACACTAAAATTACTAAGCAATTTAATTATCAATCTATATATCGCATGTTGTGTTGTTATTATAACTTAAAATTATGCATAATATCATTGCAATTTTCATACAATTATTTTTCTGATATATATTGTGATAACTTACTATAGACTCCATATTTGTTTTTTAGTTCTTTATTAAGAAGGTCGGTTTGACATCCGGTTAGATTTGAAAATCAGACCATTACAAAAAATATAAAATGTTATATGATAAAAATCTTATACAAAAATGTTATATGATAAAATCTTATACAAAAATCTTACTATAGACTCCATATTTGTTTTTTAGTTCTTTATTAAGAAGGTCGGTTAGAGATCCAGTCTGATTTTCAAATCATTAATAAAAATGTTATATGATAAAAATCTTATACAAAAATCTTTATAACTAAATTTTATTCGTTATATGATAAAATTCCTATAAAAAAATATATAGCTTAATAAAAACGTATTACATTAAAAAGATAATTTTATTGTAAAAAAACTAAAAATTAACTTTAAAGAAAAAAAAATGATGTAAATATTAGTTTCCATAATTATATAATTAAAAAAATTAAATATTGATTTCTACAAACTTAAATAAAGAAATTATAACAATTTAAATTTATTAAAATAAAATGTAATCTTAAAAAATTTAAATAAGCTATATGACATCATCATTTAATCTAATGGATCTAATCAAAAGTTGAACGTTATCTAAAAGTCCATACTTTTTTCATTTATGGATTAAAGTATCTCTTTTATATATATTTAGAGATTAAAGATTAGAGACATTGAAAGGCAAATCAACCCATATAATAATCCTTATAATTATAATTGAAATTTTTTAACAACATGAACTAAAAATTTCAGACAATTAGATCGTTTATGAATATTTTTTTAAATAAAGTTTAATACATTCTTGGAACAAATATATAAATAAGAGAGATCAAATGAGAAGGTTGATTAAGGAGAGAAAAGAGTAAATGTTGATTTTTAATTTTTTTTACTCTTTATTTTTCATATTTCAACTTTTTAAAATTTTTTTTAGTGAAAACTCATTACAAAAAAAATATAAAATATAAAAAAATCCCTACACGTGTAGATTTTTATACCTTACACATCTCTACACATGTGTAAGTTGTTTTTTTCTTTTTTTTGAATAGGTATATTAAAAAAAATAAAAAAATATTAAAAAAAAATCAAAACTAAAAAAAATCAAACATAAATCTTCTATCTCTTTCACATTCTCTATGGATCTCTACCCCATATAAAAATATATATACTTTGTGTATTCGAAATGATACAGTTTGATTACAATTAGTAATAATAACAATGATTTTCATAATAATATTTCAATTATTTTAATTACAGTTAGATAAGATATTGAAGGTTTATACCTTCTTTTGTTTATGCAGACAATCGTTACTGCATATACGAAAGGATATAAGTTATAATGATTATTTGGTTAGAGTGTTTTTGTAGAATCTTTTTGGAGTGTTTGTATGTTTCTGCATATATCTTTGTTGACTATTTTGTTTTATTTCTATATTACCAATATTCAATATATTAATATCATATAGCAAGAAGTTAAATCTGTTTTCTTTCTAATTTTTTTTTACGAATACAAATATTGAGTATATATCTTAATATATAAACCAAATTGATGGCTATGCTGGATTTATAGTTTATCCTAATTGTTTTTAAATTAGGTTAAAATGTAAATTGGTGATGGAAAACCAAAAGGTTTAAATTAATTATTTTTAAATTGGGTTAAAGTGTAAATTGGTGACAAAAACAAAAAAAGTGTAAATCAATTTAGATATACATATGAAGATATATATTAGCTATTATTATATTGAGTATATATTCAATATTGTTCTATTGGATATATATCAGTTATTATTTTTTATTTTATTGTTTTAAAGTTAATGGTTAAAAAATGTAAATTTTTGATTAAAAAAAGTGTAAATTAAAGCCAAAATTAGAAAACTGAGAGTTGTGAATGATCGATAAGTTATTAGAGAACCTTTATTTTAATATATTAAAATATTATTTGTCTTTTTTTATTATAAATACTAGACAACTGAAACATCTAAATTGACACGAATAAAGACATAAGAAACATAATTTTCAAATTATATACAATTAAATCCATTTTCAAATAATAATAACATCAACTTTCAGCAAGTGATATTTATATTAACTTCGCACCATCATTATACAAATTTACAACACACAAATTCCAATAACCATTTTCGATACAAAATATTTAATGGATAATAATATCATTGATTTTAACATCTTTTGTTTATAGCTACTAATTATGTTATTATATAAATATAATTATATTTATCTCGTGGGAAAATAATCTAGTTTAACCATCTTTTAATAGCGTTTTCTCGTATTTTTGGAAAACAAAAAGTGTATTTTTCACGCACCCTCCCGGCCTCCCTCATCCCTAGAAACGACAACGTTTTAGTTCCAGAAGAACACAGTATTTCCCTCGCACTCACTCCCACTAATCTTCATATTTCAAATTTGGATCCGAAATCCATATCCATAATAAATAATAATAGTAATAAAGTTAATAAAAAAAATGTCAGGGATAGGGAAAAGTGGATTTATAGTGACACCACACAAAGTATCAATCTGTATCCTTATTCAAGTCTATGCTCCTTCCGGCCAGTTTTCCGTCCCCTTTCCTTTCGCTTCCATTTCCCAGCATAATCGCCTGGGCCTCTTCCTGATCGCCCTTACTAAGGTATTATACTTTTCTATTATATATATATTTCATTTTATATAGACCTAAGTAGATATTAATGTGCAATGACTTTGGGACTGATTGTGATTTTTGATTGATTCTCTAACTGATTATCGCCTTATTGTGTAAAAAGACGAATAGGTTAGTCGTTTCGAGTGCGTGTAGCTTATTGCCGTTTTTTGAAGGTCCTGATAAATTAATAGTAATACTTTTGATAAATAAGTTTAGGTGCTTCCATAGGTATTAATTTATAGAGTTTTAGGTAATTTGAAGGAATGAAAGAGAAAGACACTTATTTGTAAGGCTAGGTGAATGATGCTTATATTTTAGGTTACATGCTCGAGGGAAATACAAACCACATATTGAAAACGGTTAGTTTAACTCCTAATACTAAACTTGTAATTTTGAATTCATCGAGAATAGTTTGGTTGAAATAACGAATCATATGAAATTGCTTATTGAAAGCAACTTGTTTCACTATCAACATAAACGCTATTCGTCGTCTGAGCACTTTAAATAGAGTATATGTTTCTAAAAAGCTCAATAAGCTTAGAAGCTATTGCATGAAGTTCAAAACAATGAGAAGAATTTTACGAATAGAAATGTACAGTGGTTGATTTTTTAATAATATTTTAAAAACATAGACAATAATTAAAGGATGTAAATATTTTATTAACCAAGGAAAATTCAAATGGATCGACTCGTTGGATAGTGGAGAGAATCAAAAGCTAAAAGGCTCATGTAGTTTGTGACTTTTGGAATTATGTTTTTGGTATATAATTATAATCATGATCATGTATTTTCCATATGACCTGCTTCTAATCCTGAATATGTTTGCTTTTTTGCGTGTATCTTGAAGTCATGTGATGATATCTTGGAACCAACATTGGATGAATTCTTGAAGTATCTGAAGGAATTTGGTGGATTACTAGATAATTGGTTAAGTGATCATGTAACTGGTAGGCTATCCTCGTTATCATCACCGGAGGACCTTTTTACCCTTTTCAGTGATTTACGAGGTGAGCGACTTTTCTCTGTAACTTACATTCTGATAGGCTACTGTAAACATTTACGCTGCTTTCTTTGTGGCATTGCGTAGTACCTATGTGCGTTAAGTTTATTTACGTGTCTTTCTTTGTTGCATTGTGTAGTTTCTACTGATAGTCTTCCGGTTCTTTTGGCTTTGATGTGTGTATGTTTTACTTTTCGTATTATGTTCGTCTAATCCTGTTCTGTCAATACATGTTTATTTACATTTATTGTTCTTATTCTCTTATTCTAATATTGCGCTTCATTTATGCGCAGCACAGTACTTATATGAACTATTTTTATGCAGTGTGTGCTACTGTGCTTCATATTATATAATATATTCATTTAGTTCTTTTGATTTTGATGTTTGACTTTCCACTTATGGCAATATGGACTCGTTGTTTATCATTTTAATCTTATTTTTAAAATGCATGTTATGTGCATTAACTACTAAGTTAAACAAGAACATATTAAATCCACTTGATAAGGCCTTAATTGTGCATATATATGTATATCGATATCGATGACAGGCATACTAACCGGACCTGAAACAAGCGTTGTTGATGATGACCAAATTAATTTGGATCCTAATAGTAACCTTGGAATGTATCTTCGTCGATGCTTGCTTGCTTTCAATATATTGGACTTTGAGGTATCCTTTTCCCTCCAGGTGGTTATAAAATTAATTTTCTAAATCCCACACCCTACAAATGTTTATGGCCATCCTTTACATGCAGGGTATGTGCCATCTTTTAACAAATATAAAGACATATTGTAAAGAAGCATTTGCTCCATATGAAATGTCCCATTTGCATGATCCTGGTAATGATGACGAGGCACCATTAGAATATGAGAACATGGATCTGGAAAACATTGTACTCCAAAACTTTACAGAAGAACTTGAATCTAGAAAAAGATCTGCTGAAAGGGTTCCTTTTCATAACCATTCATCAAAAGCACTCTTTAGTTTAGTCGAAGGCAAGAAGTTATAATCATATACAGTAAATATAATATAGAGGCTTATAAACGGACTAAAGATCCTAAAGCAATAAACATTTGTAACTTTTAAGTGCAGATATCATGGTTTCCCCTGGTCAAAAAGCCAAACACAATCACAGAAGTCAAATACAACCACAATCACCAAGTGTTGAATCCTCGGATGTGACTTTTCAACGTACAAACTGGCAGATACAGGGATACTTGTCAGAGCAAGCGGAGATGATTGAAAAGTAAGCTATTTAATATATTCTAGTTTATAGATGTATCATCAGAGCTCTACAATCACTTTGGAGTATCTTGATTTGTTAATTATATTTTACAGGCTTGGAAGCTCTTTCCCTATGAGTGCATTTGAACCTGTCTTAAAACTTCTTCAGAAAGTGGCCCCGGAGTTGCATCGTGTATGTGACTTTGTAATCCGGTTTTTGTTTGTCTATACTTCTATGCTAATATATAAAGCATTTGGGATTTGTCTTAACATTTGAAATCTTAAGAACACCAAAGTTATTAAGCTGCCTAATATGCAAGAATCTGAACATTAATTAATTTGTTAGGAGAAAAAATAAATATTTCATTGGATAATTATATTTAAAGTTAGAGACATCTCTTACCCCATCACTGACCACTGTTTGAAGTGAGCGGTTGGAGAAGCCGAGCGCTCACCCTCAGAAGCGTGTCTTTGCTAAAAATTGATTTTTTTAAATCCAGAAAAGTTGAGATCCTATCCACACCATGCTTTGCGTGGTTACAAACTCTAGTTGAAACTAACATGCTTCAGTAAGACTCTTTCAATAATTAATAAGATACTTTAATGTTTTTAGGTTCACTTTTTGCGCTACTTGAATAGCCTCTATCATGATGATTACCCTGCTGCCTTGGAGAATCTTCATCGTTATTTCGATTATAGGTATTTATGCTCACCTTTTAATGTTTTCTGATAAGTTTTGAATGTAAGCTTGTAGGTAAATCATTCTAAATCTCAATTATATTAATTGAACGAATGGATACGCAATTACGCACAATGTAGTGCAGGGATGGAGGGTTCTGATTATGTTTCCACGTCATTGGGCTACTCGGGCATGGGAAGATATGAACTCGCTTTACTATCTCTTGGAATGGCACATTTTCATTTTGGTCACCCTAAACTCGCTCTGGAGGTATGTGGTGATGATGGTTTCTATTAGAGGTTCCCTATTAGTACTTTTTGAACCAGGCTGGGCCAGGGCGTGGGTTAAATTTTTTCCTAAACAATGTGTTAATTAGGATTACAAAAGGATATTATTACACTAGTACTCTAAATCTCTGAGTAAACCAACTTAGATGATTGTATACTTTAGAACTAGACTTTGGATGACTAACAAGTTACTTAGTTACAACCTATTTGGCCCGACTCCTTGGCTCTATTGTTTAGATATTACCGGATTGGGATAAATTACAACCCAAAACGGCCCATTTATAAGTGTCAAATTTTCCACCTATGGTTTTTTCTTTTTTTTTTTTTTTTTTTTTTTTTTTTTTTTTTATAGATTATTGGTTCGCTATAGAATTGTTTTTAACCTGTCATAATTTGGTGATCTCATATGCTTGTTCAGGTTTTGACCGAAGCTGTCCGTGTCTGTCAGCAGGTCAGTGTTAATATTTGTTCAGTATTATTTGGTAACCGAATCTTTCTGCAATGTTCTTTTCTATATATTACACGTATATTTTTTTATGTATTTATTATTTGTTACCCTACCATTTGCAGGACAGTGATGATACCTGTCTTGCGTACACATTAACTGCCATTTGTAACCTGCTATCTGAAGTTGGTATCTCAAACATGACTGGAATAATGGGGGCATCAGATTCACATGTTTCCAGCATAGGCACATCACTGTCCATTCAACAGCAGTTATTTCTGCTGCTTAGAAGATCTCTAAAACGAGCAGAGTCATTAAAGTTAAAACATCTAGTGGCTTCCAATCATTTGGCAATGGCTAAATTTGATTTGACAGTAAGTAAAAATTTGATTTGACGGTAAGTAATACGTAAAACCATGAAAAACAGGTGGGGTGGGTAATGGTTGAACCAGGTAGTTTTTTTGTACAGGTCGGAGCTGGATGACCGAAAACATTTTTGTGTGTTTCTTTATATGTACACACACATAACGTGAAAATCGTGAGAAGTAAACAATTACGTGTATGTTCTCATGTGAGTTAGTCCTTCCACTTGTGAATATGTGGAAGTTCATATAAAACCAATATTATTAAAATTTCTTCTTGCACATGTTATTTGTTCTGTTCACTTATGTACAGATCCAAATCTGTGCTTCAACTTGTTTTCATTTTTTTTCTTCCCGCTTGATTCTCCACATGATTTACATGTGAATGGACATGGTCACTGAATAGTAACACTTAAGTTTCTAACAGTCATGTTTTTTTTTTTTGGTTCTGTGGAGGAAAGGAAAAAACACTTTTAATGTGATCACAAAATCTGTATTGTTTTTGTAATATTAAAATGTTTTTTGTAAATGATTTAGGAGGTTTTACGCATCAAAAGTGCTTTCAGGGAACTTCCGATGCACTTTACACGTTTTAGTTTGAGCTTTTGTTTTCTAAATTTTAGTATTTTACTAGTTAGGGTTGAAATATAACTTGAATGAAACCATTCAGGATGTGATCACCTTTACTAGATTCTTATATGCTGTCGGCATGTTCATAATTTTTTTATTGACATTGCAGCATGTTCAGAGACCATTGCTATCTTTTGGTCCCAAAGCTTCGACCCAGCTCAAAACTTGTCCAGCTAATGTTTGCAAGGTATGGTGATCTTAAGTTGTGGATTAAAGTTTTGCAGAAATCTTGGTTAAACTATTGTTGATATCTTTATTTCTTAATTCTTCAGAAACTTTGGGCAACCTCTCAATTGATACACCAATTTGATAATGACAGCTCAGTAAGGACAGTTGATGGTGCTTTGAGTACCACGTGGCTTAAGAATCAAAGAAAACCCACAACATTGTTGGTTTTTCCTCAAGAAAATGGATCCGAGAGCAATTGTGACAAATTTTATTCATGGTTACAATCAAGTTCTGTTCCTGGATCTGTGCTTCAGGTTGTGGGTTCATCCTATTTAGTGCGTGTAACATCTTGGGAACTATTTGGAAGGTACTCTTATTATTGTCATCTATAGAGGTGGCTATGTCAATTCATTTATTTATGAGTGCGTCGATTTGGGTTATGTTTTATCATCAACATATCACATGAATAACATAAATTTTGATGCTTAAAATTGAAACAGGTTGAACATGCCAAATGTCGTTAGAGTATTTTTTTTTTAAATGCGTAAAACTTTCTAATGAGTTTTATCCAAAAATGTAGACACATTTTTGATGCAAATTAGTTTTTGTAATCATAACTGGCATTATTTTTTATAGTGTTCAAGTTTTTGGACAAAAAATGGTTAGGTCAACCTAATCTGATACCCTACTAAAAGCCTTAAATCATGTTTCTATGTTAAAACTGTTTTGATACCTCTAGTGACTACCAAGTACAATTTATGATGTTTCCTGATCAAGTTTTGTTTCTTAGTGCCTTTCTTGCTCGGTCAAATGCGGTACTTTTTGCTACCTGCTTTGCTGACTTTTCAAGGTAACAATCAAGTCCTGCTACTTGTTTAATAGATTTCTTTCCAGTGGTGGAAGCTGTGTTATTGTTATGTCATTAGTCTTAGTACGTAAGTTTCATAATGGAAGACCCTTATACCAAAATAAATTTTGCTTACAACTGACAGTTCAGCTGATCTTGCATTAGCATATGGAAAACTCATCCAATATTTGGCTATGTACAAAGGGTATAAAGGTACTAACTTCTAGCATACTTTACGTATATTTTGATCAACTATGCTAGAGTAATCTTTTTGCGCATTATGTGCTGTTGCATTTGATTTTCTACACCTTGTAAATCGGTTCTCGATCCCATCCCTGGGGCTCTCATTGGTCCCACGCCCAAGAATGGGGGAGGTGAATCACATAACCCATTGTCAAAGAAATATGGGGCTGGGAGTCTGGACTAGAATACATGACTGTTAGGTTTAAAACTGCAGGTTCTGATTTAATACACACACAATATAGAATTAACAGAAAGAAGCAAAAGAACACATTGATTTAACGTGGTATCTCACACTAATCTACGGGGGCAACTGGTTTTTCTTTATTGATTTTCCCTCAACCAAAATTACATGTACAAGAGATAGATTAAATAGGCTGCTAAACTTGCTCCCCAAGTTTTTGTAATAAAACTGGGCCGAACTTAATTAAGGCTGGCTGCCTTAGTTCCCCATAGTGGGCCTGTTTTCTTAGCTCAAACAAATAAGGCCTGCTGCCCTAATTGGTTTCTGAAATCAGTAGTCCTTGTGGGTCGATGACAACAACCGCCAACAGTGACCTCTGCCTGTCCCCCTCCACAAGCTACCATCGCAACAACCAGGCGTTAGCTTATTCTCCTTCTTCCTTTCATTATACCAGTTTGAATTTTTAGTTTTTCTGTAGTTTGATAACCACTCCTTCCAGAACCCCTATGTCCACTCTATTTGAGTTATCTTGAAGTTGGGTAAGTCTCTACAAGGGCATGTTCTGTATTTTCCAGAGTTACAGTCGTTGAACCCAGATTCTTAGTATCTGCATTTCCTTTTCTCTTGCTTTAGTCTTGACAAACAGTTGAACAAGTTGTGACCAAAACTTATTTCCACGTTAGATCTCTTAATCCATGAAGATACCTCAGGCTTCCCTATCTTTTCAACTAGATAGCTCTTAAGATATTGTTGAATATCTAATCCCACTAAAAAATGATTATTAAAGAATGATTTGTTGTGAGAATTATGCTTGGATAGAGATTACCTTCTAAGCTTATGACTTCTTGAACTCTTTTCTACATTCCGTCTATAGCAGTGGTATCATTTCACCGATTAGATCCATCCAAAAAGGACATGCCTTCCCATTCGAGACTGTCTACAAAGCCTAAATAACACTTTATGCTTCTCTGTCCGGATGCATATTAAATCTAGTATCAATAACATATTAAGTACACTTTATCTTATTTATACCAGCATTAGATTAACTCAACTATAGTTAATAGTTCCCATGTCCCATCCAAGATGATCGACGACAATCTTTCTACTAATAAATATGGACATTTTCTTTGAGCTCATCTAAATATGGACACTTTCTATTAATAAATATTGTTTATCTTATTTTTCTTTGAAAAGTTGCTCTTACAATTTATTTGTGGATATTGAGGCCAAGCATTGTTTATTCGGCGATTGTAAAACTTGGTTTGATTGTGCACATTAATTATAGTACTTTAATACTTCATTTGAACTACCACTTGAATCAACTTAGGATGCAAATACCAGAGCTATCAAATTTAGTTTAATCAACTATTTGAACATTTATTTTGAATAATGGAATTTTATTACAATGAGATTTTGATTTTGTCAAATGATACATTAAGGAATTCATTGTAGTTTATCTTTTTCTATATGAATATATTATTGTGTCTTTATAGTTTGATTACTTTTCAGTTCTAGATTCATAAATAAACAAGTTTTGGCCCACCCAAAAGATGAAATTCTGGATACGCCACTCACCCTTACATAACATATCTGCATATGTAAAAGTCACACAATGTTCTCCTTTAGTACTTTTTTGCTTCTTTTTTTCCCCAACTCATAGGCATGTATATCTCTCGTTGACCTACACCGGTAGCCCCATGGACATATTTTATCTCTTTCTGCATTAAGAACTTACAGACTTGTGCTATATCGAAATGTATAAGAGACAAAGGCTCTCAAGTAAACACTTAATTGTACTATAATACTAAACTCTGATTGGACAAGCATAGGTTATCGGTGGAGAAATGGGTGGGTTGGGTAGTGGGTCATAAGATCTAAACAAGTAAACTTGTAGGATCATCAAAAGGGGATGTGTTGAATTAGGTTCATCCGTGATACCTTCTTTTGAGTTTAAAAAACTATTAATCTAGTATTTATGCTCACAAGATTTGTTATTATCTAATGACCAGAAATTTTTTTAATAAAGCAATTTAATATACAGTATATATTTGGTTGACCTTTAAATCGTTCTACCCATTTTTAGGGAATATTTTTATCGGTTCGATATTATAGGAGGCAATGGTAAGAAGTTAGAATGATTCTTGTGGGGGCTATGCTAAGTAGCTTCATATAATGGTTCTTGTGGGGGCTTTGATGAGTTTTATCATCTTTCCCTCGTTATCCTTTGATTACACCATTTAACTGTGTTTTGTTTAGTTTTCTTTTATTTTTTGTCTTTGTTACTGTTGGGATTAATATATGAGGTATCTAATATATACCATTTATTAATTCTATCAAACAGAAGCCTTTGCAGTCGTTGAGATAGCAGAAGCAAAGTTCTTGTCCGTTTCAAAATCTGGAATATTGCCAGTTAAGCTGCAACTGCTCCATGAGCGGGCTTTACACAGGTGTGGTAATATCTCTATCAGAGGTGGCAAAATGGGCAGTCAAGTTGGGTTGGGTAAGGTCATAATGGCTTGGTGTGGATAACAACAGGTTGGTTTGGTTGGGGTCACTAAACATCTTTGCCCAGTTTTTTAGAAATTATAAACACTTAGTGTATCAAATATGAATGGAAAAGTTATATTCTCACTATAATATTTATTTTATTTTGAATTAAATAGTTTATCTAGTAAAAGTACACTTTGAGCAACTTCCAAAATTTTAATAACTTATCTGACCTGTTTGACCCGTTAGCTGTGAGTCATAACTTGAATCGACCCATTTATGCGTAGATGGGTCAAAATTGGACTCTCTGCTTTCAGTGAATCTTTGGCAGCTGTCAAAAGCTTGTTCTTTTGTCATGCTATTATATATTTATATGATTATATCTTGTAGGGGACACTTGAAACTAGCCCATCAAATATGTGACGAACTTGGAGTGTTGGCATCTTCTGTAGCTGGTGTAGACATGGAGCTCAAGACTGAAGCAAGTATCCGCCGTGCTCGAACATTGCTTGCTGCTAATCAGTTTAGTCAGGTTTTTTTTATCTTTACATCTTAATTTGTTCCCTAGTAATAGATAAGTAATTTCTCTCCATGAACAAATAACCTAAAGGTCATATCGACATGACAAATCGAGTGGTAATCTTGACCCTTTTTCTAATGAGTAAAACATAAAAGTTAACTTAATCGAGTAGGTTGAACACTTGAAAAGTTGCTTAAAATGTATCTTTAGTGCATAGAATCTTCTAATGCTTTTTATCAGCCAATTAACACTGTAGCATTTTGAATTTTGCAGGCAGCTTCAGTTGCTCATTCTCTCTTCTGCAAGTGCTACAAGTTTAATATGCATGTGGAGAATGCGACTGTTCTTCTCTTGCTTGCTGAAATTCACAAAGTAATAGCCTCTGATATAACCTTTAGGTTATTTGTCATAGCTATGCTCATTGTAGCATTTTGATTTTTGCAGAGGTCTGGAAACGGTGTTTTAGGGATTCCCTATGCTTTGGCAAGCCTGTCCTTCTGCCAATCGTTTAATTTGGATCTTCTAAGAGCATCTGCCACTTTGACACTTGCTGAATTGTGGTTGTTGCTTGGATCAAGGCATGCAAAAAGGGCTTTAAACCTTATTCATGGTGCTTTTCCGATGATACTTGGTCAGGGCGGTCTTGAGCTCCGATCTCGGGCCTACATTACAGAGGCTAAGTGTTACTTATCAGATTTGACCATTTCAGGTATTCCAATCTATTTCTATTGCAGTATTGCTACTAGAGGCAGCAAAATGATCCCTGCTGGGAATATTTGGTTGCAAGACAAAAAATGTTTTTGGTGGGTTGGGCATGGTTCAAATTCCCAAACACTTTTTATTCATATTATATTATTTTTCCTGAATTTTTGTGTGATATTTTATTGAGAATATTAATTTATATCAATCATAGATATAAGACTTGATGGTTTAGGAACTTTTATACTTTTAAATTGCATTTTGGGCAGCGTTCAACCCATTTGATCAGTTTTCTTTCAATCTAATATTTTTTATTTAACTACTTTGACTCATTAGATATAGAAGCATCCCGAATTAGGTCATTCATAAATTAATAGATCGAAATTGACATCTCTAATTGCTAGAAATAAAGAACTATCTTTATGTTTAGTCTTTATCACACTTTAGAGTCATATTGTTATTCTAAAGATTTTCACATATCTTAATGTTCCTGTTATTGTTATATAACTACAGTTTCTGAAGATCCTGATATTGTTCTTGATTCCTTAAGACAAGCATGTGAAGGTCTCGAAGCATTGGAGGTTAGTTGATCCTTGTTTTAGCACGAGTGTTGCCATTATTCATTCATAAGCATGGTTCACGTGTTTCGCTAGCGGTAATTTTGACCCATATAATAAAAATTTAAAAATGTTCAATTGTTTAAAAAGCCCCTTAACATGGACAAACAAAATTGGAAACTACAATTTCATATAAATGAAAGTACTAATAGGCGAGAAAGTTGCTTTGGACTAGAAAACATATCACATTCTTCTCGGATAATCCAAATGGGAAAGTGTTGGGTTATATGTGATCATAGTTTGAATGTAAAGATGAGATAGATACCTATAAAAGACTAGTAGATAACTAATGGGATAATGGCATGGGAGTGTAACCAACTATGACCAAAAGGTTATGTAATGTAACCAACTACTTGACTAGCTATGTAATGTAACCAACTACTTGACTAGCTATGTAGTGTAACCAACTTTGTTTTTTTGGGTTATGCAATGTAAGCAACCGGATACAAAAGGTTTCCATCCAATTTATACACGCATATGGTCACGTGGTCATTCCATTCATCTTCTTCACTCACTGCATCTTATTATATCTATCTATGAGACCGTATCTATATCTATAAAATTTCCAGAGATAGCCACAAATATTCAAATACAAATATGTATATTCAAATCAAAATAACTCAAAATATGTACACATATATATATGACCCACCAGCTCTAACGCCATCTTGTTCATCATTATCGTCGTCTCCTTTTCCGGCCATTTTTTCAGGCCACCACTAAGCAAAAAAAGGTTTGTGTAATGAGATAGTTGTCGGCGGCTGAAACATGGGGTGGGGGGTTTGGAAAGATGGTTTTTAGGGTAATTAATTATTAAGAACTTGGGTATTGTTGATGCCGGAATCTGCTCTGGTGCCATTATCCCTGAAATATGTATATACACATATATCTATATGGGAGAAAGAGTAACAAGCAATTCCAAATCATCAATGGTAACCATGGTGGATCTACTCGGCCGCTGCCATGGTGGATCCGGCAGAATTGGTTGCTGCCGTCATTGATTTGTTCGCCAGAATGATGCTTTGCTGCCGTCTTGGATTCATTATGCCGGAGGTAACGTCATTGATTTGTTCACCTGACTATGTGTATATATAAATAATTAAAACATATTTATATTCTTAATCTGTAACACGTGGCCATTTTTTGAATAAAAAAAAGGAATAAAATTGAAAGTCGTAACCAACAACTTGTTTCCTAGCCGGTTGCTTACATTGCATAACCTAAAAAACAAAGTTGGTTACGTTACATAGCTAGTCGAGTAGTTAGTTACATTACATAACCTTTTGGTCATAGTTAGTTACACTACAATGCCATTATCCCGATTACTAATAAGTTAAGCTCCTTTTTGTTTAAAAATGCAAGGCTTGCTACATATCATAATAAAATATTTGGACGAATGATTAAATGTCTTGAATGCCCCCTTTAATAAGAGCTTACAAATGAATCTTGTATACCAAAGTTAAAGTTACTAATTTTAACTGATGAATATAATGGGTGTAATTAGATATAGATTATATTAGAATATCCTTAAAGAGGCATTATTGCATTATTAAGGGATAAAACAGAGCTTTTCTGATCTTGCTCTCTTTTCAATTATTTTTCAGTATCATGAACTGGCAGCCGAAGCATATTACTTGATGGCGGTTGTGCTTGACAAATCTGGGCAGATACAAAAAAGAGACGAAGCAGCAACTTGTTTTAGGCAACATATTGTTGCACTTGAAAATCAAGTAGTGTCGGAATAACCTCTTCTCAATCTCTTGTAATGAAACATTTCTCTTAAATCGAGTGTCCATGGCCCTTACCATCAACGATTTTTGAGAAACGTTGACGTGAAATATTATTCGGACTATTTTGGTTTACTTATGGATGTAACAATTATGTGTTGTATCAGGATAAGTTTTGTAGTTTGAAATGTGAGTTTAAAGTTTGCTATAGTGCTATGAGCAAAGATGTCACTGAAGTACCAATTTTTTCCATAAAAATATTGGGGTTGGGTATTATAAAACAAATTTAATAGTAAAACATATAGGACAAGATTTTAATCTTTAGATCATGGTTAAATTGATGCATAAAGATTCACGAATGCATAATGATTTTCATGATACACGATGATTTTCAGTGTAGGAAAACATATTGTTTTATTTTAATACTTGCTTTATTTTATTTAAAACCTAAAAATAGTTGTTTAAAAAATCAGGTTTTGCAGCATAGAATATATTATCGTATTACTAGTAAAAATATGTTTTCAATAAGAAAGTAATAGATCACTTCATTAAACATGTTAAAATAAATAAATAATCCGTAGTTGAAAAGTGGCCGTTGACTTTGCTTCAATCCAATCCGATCTAGACATAATTTTCTTGTTTTACATGATTTCATAATTTAATTAAAATAATTAAAACCCCAATCACACCTTGTTTTACATGTTATCCACACCCATAAAACACACACACACACACACACACACACACACACACACACACACACTTGCTTCACTCATAGGACAGAAACAACAAAAAGATAGATATGTCTGGTGGTGTGGAAGATTTTAAGGTAGTTGTAGTACCATCCGATCGGTACGGAATAGACCCACGACCACTTACAACTCCGACACCAGAATCAGAAGAACAAGATAATTGGCACGATTGTTCTTCTGATCTTCCTGCTGTTTCATATTTTACTAATAATATTACTGATGATGAACAACAACAGTTTCCAGCTCTTGATGCCTTGCAATTCTTTCGCCTTGAACCCGCTTCCGATAATTCCGGCAATCGAATTTTTCGGATTGTCGGTAAATATTTCCCAGGTAGTTTTCTTGCTAATTTTCTTTGGTTATAAACTTATAATCTTTGTTGATGTTTTTTTGTTGACTTTTTGAGTACTTTTCGATTTTGTTAGATTTTTTTCAGTTTTTTGTTACTGTAGTATTTTTAGCTTCCCCCAATAAGATTTTAAAAATCCAGCTTCATAGATTTAGAAAAGGGATTAGTTTCCTGGAATGTTAGTTATCTTTGACCGAATGTCTATAGTAGGGAAAAACTAAAGTTGTGTGTATTGTATGTAAGCAACTCGAAAAAATGTTTGTTGTATGTAAGAAAACATACGTGGCAACCATATACAGGTGCCACTTGTCAGATTTTAACTGGTTGAAACGAAATTCTTACATACAATAAACATTATTTTCGAGTTGTTTACATACAATACACACAACTTTAGTTATTTCCTACTATAGACATTCGTTCAAAGTTTATTACATTCCAGGAAACTAATCCTTTTAGAAAAATGTAACTTATGTACTTATGAGTTGAAGATTTGTATTTGTGGGTAACTCGAATAGGGAAAACCTTTTCCGTTATCCGTTTATGAAAAAGTCAATGAATTATATCTTGCTCTCTTTAGAAAGTAGGCAATTATTTTGGGACAATACATAATTATTTTGTGACCGACGGAGTACGTAGTTTAGCCCCTTATAATGAATTAATGATGTAATTTTGTTGTCTTTAATGTAGGGAATCGGAATTCCATCTGTTACCCATTCCAGATTTACGGTTTCTATTATTATACATAGTATCACAGGGAATTGATAATTGTGTGTGTGTGTGTGTGTATCAGAGAACGAATGAACAGAAAGTAGGGATAAAGAAACTGCTATTCGAATGGTTTACAATGTACAACAATACACATATATATACATATCAAACCGGTATATCTATTCCTAGTACCGCTTCATGTTAACAGTCGTGTCCATATGGGACTCTAACTGCCAGCCTTTGTTTTATTTACATGGCCAACCCTTAACTAATATTTATTAACATAACTAATATATACTTAATATACTTTTGTCATTATAATCCAATACTTCCCCCTAATGACAAAGTATATGTCTTCACACACACTGACTTTAGTTTTCAACGATGATGTAGTCTCCATCATTGTTGTCTCTGTCCACACATATTCCCTTGCCACTTCCATCTTCTTCTTTGGTTGCCTTTCCTTCCATGGGTTCTTCATGGTTGCAATTATCATACTTAGTAATCAGTTCCTTGCCATTGTCGAAATCAACTCTGCCCTTTAGCCTTCCATTATCCTGCCTTGCACTCGTTCCACTGCAGCCCGGTTCAGTCCCTTCTCTTGGCAACTCCTCTGCCTTTATTCCATTTGTACCCGTGCAGTCCATCGCCTTTGGTACAACACCACTGGAATATTCTTTAGCCACATCATAATAGGCTTCTAAGAGACTCAAATGCGTTCCATAGCATTCCTTTAAACCTTCTGCATACTCCTTTGGGAACCCCATTGCATAGGCAACTCCAATCCACTTATTTTTCATTGTAACTTGGGCAATTCCACCCATTCCTTTCACTGTAAGGTAAAGGTCTAAAAGGCATACCCTTATGCCATGTATCTTCACAGGCATGGGCCTTTCCGTTACTTCCAAATATTCTTTATAGAACCATATTACTAATTTCTCAAAGTGGTCTTTCACCACATCTTTACAACCCATAAATTCTTCACAGTTGTCAACCATATTCATGAACCCAACAAAATTTTCAAAATTAAATTTAGAAGGTACCTTTTGTTCTTGGTTTCCATTCACCAGTTCTTCAATTGTGTTCTCTTTATAATACAAAGAGTCACAATAATTCATCACGGCCTCCATGGCCTTCGTCCCGAACATATCAGGCCTTACATCTTCTCCCTCGCATCCTTCATCCTTTTCTGTATCGCTACAGCCCTCACTGCTTGTATTGTCAAATAAACGCTTCACCGTGCAATTGGAATTCTTGAAGATCACATCAAAACCTTGTTGCATCAATTGGCCCAAACTTAGAGTGTTTAGACCCGCGTTAGGGACATAGCATACTCCTGGTATCACAAATTGTCTGGTTTCTGTTTGTAGAATTACTTCTCCAATTCCTTGAACGTTTAGGCGGTCTTTGCCATTTACACTTGACCCCGGTGTCTCTGATTTGAATTTGTAGAAAAGTTCCAAATTCGATGTCATGTGCCTTGGGTACTCATCTGAAACATACCAAATATCATTCCAGTCCCCGCCATCCGTTCCTATTATTTGCCAATTTATTGATGCTGTAACGATGTCATCATATTTGCTTGTTGTGGCGTTTTCAATCCCTGTTCCTTCTTCGTTCTTCTCGACTTTCACTTGTTTTTCCTTCTTGAATTCAGCCCTCCTGTTCTTATTTGGGCAGTTCCAGTAGGCATGTCCTCGAATGAGACATATGTAACACCTTGATCGTCTCATCTTCTTCGATTTCTTTGCAATAATCTGCCTGGGTTGTTCACTGCCAAACTGATCGCATATATTCAAACGATCCAGTTTTTGTAAGACTTCTCTTTGTCTTTGATTCCAAAAGTGATGATAATAATGATACTTTTGGTGTAGAACACACTTAGGCCTTCGAATTCTGGGTTCACAGGTTCTCGGGATCTTCTCTCTCTGATACCAATGTAGGGAATCGGAATTCCATGTGTTACCCATTCCAGATTTATGGTTTCTATTATTATACATAGTATCACAGGGAATTGATAATTGTGTGTGTGTGTGTGTGTATTAGAGAACGAATGAACAGAAAGTAGGGATAAAGAAACTGCTATTCGAATGGTTTACAATGTACAGCAATACACATATATATACATATTGAACCGGTATATCTATTCCTAGTACCGCTTCATGTTAACAGTCGTGTCCATATGGGACTCTAACTGCCAGCCTTTATTTTATTTACATGGCCAACCCTTAGCTAATATTTATTAAGATAACTAATATATACTTAATGTACTTTTGTCATTATAATCCAATATTTAAAGCTAGTGAACTTTCACAAGGTAGCTTATTTAAGGGTTTACATTTTGTTAAAATATCAAACTTTGTGTGGATATCTATTTTATGTATCCATCTTTACTATCGGTATGTGTTATGTGTAGCTAACTCCCAGTTATTTTTGTTGATATTGTATGTATCTGACCTCTAATGACACTTATAAATCGTTTACGGGATGCCTGTGTTGATCTCATGACCGATGATGTGGCAACTTATACGGCTGTCATATGTGCAACAAAATCGTTTATGTGATAAAGAGGTCGCAGGATCCATAAATATCCATAATATAGAGTTAGATACATATACAATACAATACAGTTAGAAACATTCAAATATACTTAGTCCTGTATTTAAGTGGCTTAGTAGTTTATTGCATTATGATAAAGTTCTTTTAGTGTTTGGATGGGGATTTTTGGAAAGAAAGCTTATTTTATTATTCCTCTTAAATAAGTAAATAACCCAATAAATCTGAACATCAGAAAAAAAAAACGATTTTATTTTATATAATGCAATAGGAAAATAAGCTTAACCAAACACCCCCTTAAGTAGGCATCTGAACTAAGAATCCATCTTGTCACTTGGTAACAGGATATTTAAATCTAGGTTGCCAAGTGACCCAAACAATCAATGTTGAAAGTGAATGACCAAAAGATGCCCAAAGTTAAAGAAAAGTATGCTACTAACCTTCCGTGGTTCGAATGAAGCAGTTGCATATATCCTGGATTATTTACGAAAAATGCATGCATAATTTAGGATAGATTGCTTTGTTTGTGCCATGGCTACAATAACCTTAAGGCTTCTTTTAAGTCAGGCTTATTTGCTTAGGATAGCAAGATACTTTTACCAAGTTTAAGTCAGGTTTATTGCTGTAACTGGTAACAATGTGCAAATATGTTGCTGTTACCAATTATTTTTCATAGTACCTTTGCTATAAGAATCGGTAAAACATGTAAAAAGATATTAAACCTTTCAGTTGATTGATATCTGGAATTCAAATGAAATTGTAGAAATTGGTGATGAACTTGGCTAAAAATAGTTAATAACAAGTTGAATAATAATAAAAATGGTTAAATCTTATTCAATTTGAGTAAAGTGTTGCAATTTTGGGTTTGCTGAGGGACTGCTTATGTGCAGTTGTTGAGTAGGTGTACCCAGCACAGTTACCTTGGACATAAACTAATGTAATTAAAATATCATCACTCCTAGGATTCTGAAATTTGGTAATGTGAAAATGTGCATAATTAAGATGGATCTATCTTAGGTGAATGCTGATGGTAAGTAGCAGAGTTTGGTCAGAGCAGGGTTTTGTGGCTATCCAAGTATTTCCAGTCTTCATCAGGGATTTATGCTTTCAGATAGATGTAACTAAAATACGACACGGGTTCTATTTTTACGTAATAGAGAAATATAATCACTTCTAAATAGACCAGATGTAGAGTCTTATGAAACATTCAGGTTGATTGAGTACTGTTACACACAGATGCACCGAATTGTACAAGTTGTTGGAATGAGCAGGGTGCAGGGTAATAAGCACCAAATCATGATATTTACCTGTCAGAAACTTGATAAAGTAACCAAGATATTTAATTAATTATATCTAGTTGTTTTATTAGGCATCCGAAAGCTTATTGAGGATTAAAAAGTATTAGGCACCCGATAGCTTATTGAGGATTAAAAAGTATTTTTTTGACAAGATATGCCCACTAAAAAATGTAGTTGTTGTGGATGGAGTGGCATCCGGTCTCAGCTAGAACTACATCTAACCTGAAGTTATGCAATCTTTCTCCTCTGTTGTTATTGATGGTTGATTGTTAATATATCTTAGCTTAATTGCAGGGCATAGATTTTGATCATTGTTACATACTTACATATGCAAAAATCATATTATGTTATTTGCATGGATGATTATTATACTTTCCCTGTTTGTTTTTGTCAGTTATATCGTCATTCTATGTAGCTACAAATATCTTTAAGGCTAACTCTTTAATAATTTGTGTTGTAACCAATGAATACCAGCCCCAGTTATCGGAGGAGATTGGCTAAAGAAATACATTATATACAAAATTTCTACGGAGTTGCCAGAAGGACCGTTCTCCATTGTCTACATGCACTCCACTGTGAGGACAGAATATAACAACCCCGGAATCACCATTTTGAGGTGGATCTATGAGGAGCTGCCTTCAGACTTTAAAGACAGGCTTCAGGTTATCTACTTTGTTCATCCTGGTCTGCGTTCCAGGTTTCTTATTGCTACTCTTGGCCGGTTCCTCTTAAGCGGAGGGTAAGTTGCATATTATTTGTTGTTAAATGTGAATAAAAAATATCTTCAAATTGTATAGCACTATTTTTTTATATCTTATAGCATAGAGCTAGAGATTCCAGATATATTGTCAAATAGTTGCATACTAATATGACAGTACAGAAGTGGTAAAAAGGCCGTCACCCGTTGTTAGATTTATATACCATCAAATAGAAGTTCAGGAGTATTGACAGAGTTGTCAATACGGCTTCTTAAAAGAAACATGCATCAAAATGCAACAACCTAAATTATGAAAAGTGACATGCCACTTTCATGCTATCAAGAAACCAAAACACCCTAGCATCTACAAGAAGAAATTAGGAGTATCAATACAAAAACAGAAATAAATTGTATCCTGAATTAGTTGGTAGAACAAATATGACAGTACAGAGGTGTTAGGAAGTGCATTGTGGAAATGATCGTATGACTTGTAATATTCAGAATGAAGCAAGCTGTTGTAATTCAATGGGTTGTAGAACAAATTGTGGTTACTTTTTGGACTTGATAGATAAAACAACTAAAAAAGCCGATTCTTTTCTCCTTTTGACAGGTTATACTGGAAGGTGAAGTATATTAGTCGCCTGCAATATCTATGGGATGATATGAAGAAAGGATCAATTGAGATTCCTGATTTTGTAGTTGAGCATGACAATGTTCTTGAAAAAAGGCCACTTACAGATTATGGAATTGAACCAGACCCCCTTCACTTAACCGGCCTTCCGTCTAATAGTTTTACATATGGGAGATATGAAGATAGGTGGACATCTGGTGAGTTTATGTCATAGATTTTTGTTTTACTTGTTAACTTTAAGAGTGTGTGATAGATACAATTCTATGTGAAATGGGTTAGTGTTTTTTATATGATTAGCGATTCAACACATTAAGTACTATATTAATTTCTTTCTTGCCCTGTAAGTGAACCTGATTGGATTTGCATTCAACTAGCAAAACCAAAATTAAATATGTATGTATTTTGTCCCTCAAATGGTACTATTGGCTATTCTGGATCTGGAGTGGTTGATTCGCCAATTCTTCAAGTCTTCGTGTTGTTTGCATAATGTTTATCAATCAACGTATACTATTAATATATATGATTGTCAACTTGATACTTATCGAGTTTTGCATCTTGAATCACTCTTCGTGAAATAGTGATTTAAGCCGCCGGAAGGTTCCACATAAAGACCTCTTTTGGCAAATGGATCGTGAAATAGGTGAAGATGAACCACAATGAGAAAAATACTTGCCTCATTAGCATGGTGCATGGCTGCACTGCATACTTGTTTTTTCTAAAATAATTTTTTGTTCTATATACTATAAAAATTTTGGTATTTAATTTTGGATTTGGGTTTTAGTTTTCTTTGTGTTGTGCTTTTAATTAAATTGGTTAAGAGAAATTTGTGGGAAAATTCGGGTAAAATCAAATCTTGTCATTGAACTTCGAATAGTATTTTACACAGATAAAATTTTAGTGCAACGTCAAATTTTTGTGCCAAAATCTTCTTTAAAAAAAAAAATCTAAAATTGGCTGGAAACTTCGTAAACGTCATAGTTTGCCTTGAAATCATTTTAAGTTTTAAAATGGAGACGAAATTTAAATTTTGGTTAGGATATAAATTTTAGCCATATTGATAAAAGTTTTAGTGGGAAAACATCAACTAATTAAATATGCTGTTTGAAATAAATGATTCATTAACAAAGGAACCATGCAGCATTCTTGTTTGCATGATGATTATTATCTATGTGCTTGTTACTCGAGTAGGGATAACAAAAAATTACAAATATAAAGAAATAAATTACACCACATCTTCATGATTTCAAAGAACAAAACAAACTCAGACTTGAAAACAAACTCAATTGATGATATTTTGGTTCATTTCGAGTCAATTCGATCGTAATTCCAATTGTATGAAGTCTTGTAGACTTTAAAGAAGAAACAGTTTAACGTTTCGATTTTAAGTTAGCAATGATAATTTTCCCATTGAAATATCGAGTTGTAGCTAGTATAATGTTGAATATACCATCCTACATCGATCGTGAAGCTCAAGCATTTCTACAATTGATGGTAATTTTATAATTGTCGATGCATTTGATTTGATGTATTGAAGAAGTTCGATTGTGAGATTTGTATTACCTTGGAAGGAGAGGTGAGGTAGCCAATACGTGTTTAACGAAGAGATTCGTCATTCGTCAATTGTGATTGTGTCAAACCGTTAAAAATGATAATTTTAACGGAGTTTTTAATCAATTAAGAGAAGCATGAGAAGGAAAATTTAAAACTTGGAGATAAAACAAAAGAAATAGCTAAAGATATTTTATTTCATAATTAATATTCGAAGGATCTTCGAGGTTTTGCTATTCGATATGTTGATATGAAATCTGTTTCTCGAATAATATAAAGTGCAATCTACTTAAAGAAGCGTATAAATTTGAGGTATTCGTTTTATTTCAAAAAAAAAAGAAGTTTCAATTAACAATAATCATGATTTTGAATTTAAAAGTAATCGTGATTTTGAACAAGAAAAAATTATTAAAGTGGTCAATTTTTAAGGTATATTTTAGAATTTAGACACCAACAAATTACTAGTTAATCAGCCCGGCTTCAACCCGGGTATATTATATATATATATATATCCTAAAATGCCTGTAGCATTTTGCGTGCCAGGTTTTTTTACTTGGTTAAACCTCAGTGGCCAGGGGTATTTCACTAAACCTGCTATGCGGGGCCGCGAGGGAGTTTACTCCAAGGTCTCGAGTTTGAGTCTTGGTAGGTTCTCCCCAACGGTAGTTTCCAATAAAGGATGTGGTATGATAAAAAATGCTATTTAAGAATTAGTAAGGTACACATATCATGATTTGAAGTTTTTTAAAGGATTTTGTAGGAAGATGTTTAGAAGGATTAATTATTTTTCTTTACGAAAATGTAGATTATTTGTATTTTTTTATTCTTTAGAATAAGTAAATAGTAAGAAAAAGATGACTAATTTCATATTTATCAAATTTGCATACAAAGTTTCCTCCTGCTTTTGAGAGGACTTTCTATTTGTCTTCCTTATATATTGCAACAAATTTTTAGGGTATGTTATTATATATGTATAAGCAGTGTTGACGTGTTTTACACGTTTAGTATTTACATCACAACTCATATAACTATAAGCAATTATTATAATATTACCCGGGTAGTCACCCGGGTCCTTAAGCTAGTTATATATATATATATATATATCTTAAAATTCCTGTAGCATTTTGCGTGCCAGGTTTTTTTACTTGGTTAAACCTTAGTGGCCAGGGGTGTTTCACTAAACCTGCTATGCGGGGCCGCGGGGGAGTTTACTTCAAGGTCTCGAGTTTGAGTCTTGGTAGGTTCTTCCCGACGGTATTTTCCAATAAAGGATGTGGTATGATGAAAAATGCTATTTAAGATCCGCTTAGTGCGGGACCCTTTCGTTGTGCGATTAGCACACATTATATGCGTCTGAGGTAAAATTCACTTGTAAAAAAAAAGTTTTTATTTTTTTTTATTTTTATTATTTACAACTTTCGTTTCATCATATATAACATACCAACACAAATAATTAACAACATCCTATATTAGTGGGTTGGTTGAAGGGGGTGACTCATGACTCAGGCGTGACTCATAACTCAGGGGCTGTTGCTATTCTTTTAACTTACATAACTCATTATCTTTTTATCTTTCTATTACTTTCTTTTTTGACTTTTTGTATATGACATATATATATATATATAATTTGATTATTTTCTTAACATCTCTTATCAAATACACATATATCTACTTGATTTTATTTTTTATATACATACATTTTTGAATATTATTTTATTAACTTCCTCAATTTTATATATTTATACAATTGGTTAAAACGGTTTTTTCAGCCTCGAAAGTACAAGTATGCACGAGGATATTTATATAAGAAATGTTAAAGAGATCGATGTCAAATTTTACATGTTAGCTCATACAATGAACGAAATGTTTCTCGGGGCAATGCCCAGATGACATATCTCGTTAATTTCTAAAATGAGTGAAACATTTCTTATTAAATACCTTCATTAAAATTAGAACATACATTTTCTAATCTAATATATGGACTGTTTGACATTAGAATTAGAAATAGAAGTACAAATCAATATAGAGTCAATTGAATGTCCTATTTGAGTATTTGTGACCATTATATTCACATTATAACGTTATTTTCTAGCACTTAGAAGGTCCCCAATGGTTCGTTCTCGCGCTCGTCCGGCTCACAAGGATGAGTCCACACCGTTGGGTGGGACTCGTTCCCCTCTCGTTCGGGTCGTTCGTCCAGCACGTTCGTCCCTCCGGGGACTAGTCTCGCCTCTAATTTTGTTTTTTTTTTAATGTTAAAAACTATAAATTCAAAGGAAGAAGACAAACATAAATTTCATCTTTTGGCAACTTTAGCTCCTAAACGGTTATATGGTTCAAAACAGGTTCAAAAAAGTTACAACTTTAGTCCTTAACGGCTAGTTTTTCAAAATGGCTATATATAGACTTCATCTGAACCACCATGTCACACCACTCTTGCATATATTCAGCTATATTATACCAAAACACACTTTCGTATACATAAATCATCATGAACAACCAGTTTCATTCAAGTTTATCAACGTACATGAGACCCGATTTGTTTCCTACTGGAGACGATGATGAAGAGCTTTTTGGTATGATGGCCGAATGTGTTGATTTGCTTGAACAAGGTGAATCATCAAGACCATACATACCCCGTAGCGTCGTTGAAAGAGATCGATATGGTGCTAACGAGCGCCTAATGGCAGCTTACTTTAACGAAAACCCAAAGTATTCGTTGAAGAGCTTTAGGCGACGATTTCGTATGTCTAAACCTATGTTCATGCGCATTGTCAACGACATAATATCATATCCATCTCGCAATCCAGGTGCTGTGCCTTTGCATTTTAAAAAAATGCAAGACAAGCAGCTTGATGCCCGAGGAAAGCCTGGTTTCAGCACCATCCAAAAGTGTGTATGCGCCATACATCAATTGGCGTATGGCTACAATCCTGACTCGCTTGACGAGTATCTACAGATGGGTGAAGAAACAACAAGGTGTTATCTAGACTATTATTGTAAGTGTGTGTTTGAACTTTACAGGGATGAATACTTGCGTAGACCAACACCAGAGGACATACAACGCTTGTACGCTTGACATGAAGAGCTTCATGGCCTTCCAAGCATGCTTGGAAGCATTGATTGCATGCACTGGCGTTAGAAGAACTGCCCCAAGGCATGGCAAGGTCAATTTACGTGTGGTGATCATTGTCATCCAACCATCATGCTTGAAGCAGTAGCTTCATACGATAGGTGGATCTAGCATGCTTTTTTCGGCACAGCTGGTTCAAACAATGATATAAATGTTCTGAACCAGTCGCCTTTATTTAGGGAAATCATTGAAGATCGTGCACCTGATAGCTCGTTCACTGTTAATGGCACCCACTACAAAAAGGGTTACTATCTTGCGGACGACATTTATCCCGAATGGTCAACTTTTGTAAAGGCGTATTCATGCCCTCAAGATGAGAAGCGAAAGAAATTTAAAAAGTTTCAAGAAAGTGCCCGGAAGGATGTCGAGCGTGCCTTTGGAGGGCTTCAAAACTCATGGCACATTCTGACCCAACCAGCAAGATCAAAAAGCGTGAATCGGATCACTCGAACAATGTACGCATGTGTTATATTGCATAACATGAAGGTTGAAGACGCGGGGTACGCCATAAGCTCACTCGAGGAAGGAGACGACATTGACCCAATCGTCTTACCGGAGCGTACGTTCCAGGAAAGGATTGCACTTCATCAACGTACCGGCAAGGAGCTTCGAGATCGCATTGTGCATCATGCTCTTCGCCATGATCTTACGGAGCATGTATGGCGCCTCCCGGCTTAATGTGTGTTTTTTATAATAAAGTATTGTTAATGTTTTATTTTAATGTGTGTTTTCTTTATTTGAAGTATTGTAATGTGTTTTTTTTAATAGATTGTGTAATGTTTTTATTTTTAATGAAGTGTTTTTTATTTGTGTATGTTTTAGTTTGTTATAATTTTAGAGGGTTAAAAGTGTAAAGTTTGAATAAATTGGTAGAATAAAATAATTAGTGGGTTCAAGACTAGTCTTAGGTGGATGAGTCCATTGGGTTCATTTTGAGGGGATTAGTCCTTGAAGTGTTTTTTGTTGATGTGGCGCTGACAGGGACTAGTCTGAGGTGGATTTGTGACCTCCATTGGGGAGCCTCTTAAAATCTTCATGGAGATAAGCAATACCCTTTTGCTGCATAAGAAGCAAACTTGACACAAGCCGTGTGAAAAATTGCCCAATAGTTCATTTAATTGAATGAGTCATATGTCCGTGCAATGTGACGACGATGGTGCTAGCGGTGCGGGACGGTGGTGGCAGTGGTGGTGGTGATGATTGGTGGTGGTGATGATTGGTGGTGGTGATGGGTAGTGGAGGTGGCAACAGTGTCGAATGTAAAAGTAATTGATGTTAAAGGAGGTAGTGTAGTTATATAAGGATTGAGAGATTTATGTTATAAATTATTTCACTAAAAGTATTATAAGTATATTAGGTGGAGATGTTTAAATTAATAAATAAAAGAGAAGGATATTTTGGTTATATTAATTTATTTTTTGAGATTTTGGAATATGAGTTTTTTTTTTTAATAAGGTATTATAGATATAGGTAGCGAATTCTTTGTCTGCATGTGATTTGATTTCAAGCATGTGCATCTATTATTGTTTTACAAAATATTCTAGATTGAATATTTGGCGGAACTCGTATATACCAACGGTTGAGGTCTTTTAATTGTTTTTTATGCAATTTAGTTTAATTAAAAATCATATCAACCTTCAACCATTTCAAAACTACATCTACTATTTTTATTAACATGTGTTCCTGTACCTATTGTACTACAAATGAACAGGCTGGTCCACTATACTTGAGGGGAAGTTGTACCTTTGAGAAAGTAATATCTTCTAAATTTCAGACTCATCATCTTCATATTTAAACTTTAATTTTGAATTCCTGATTTACCATGCTCCGGTGGACTGTACACAATGTTTGTAGCAGATGCGTGTCCAGTCTTAGCTGCTAAAGTTTGTAACTTTAGTAGTCCCGAATCATCAAATCAAATATTTAAATAGACAAGTAATAATATAACATGTGTGTGCCTATCTTGCCACATGAATGATTTTTAATTTGCATTAGGTTCATGTCATGATTTTTAATTGGCTAATGGCTACACTCCATTTCTTACTAATGATTGGTAAAAAAATGTTTGACTAATTCTGAAAATAATTTTGTAGTTTTCCAAACCGTAAACACACTTTGAAGTTTGACCTTTCTAGTAATTTTTATTTGAATAAAGTATTTAAAAAGGGGTTGATTAGATTTTAAAAGAGTTATTTTGACTTGAAAAAAAAAGTATTGTTGCATATATATAGTAAAAAAGTTTAATTAATAAATAAAGTTGATAGATTTTACAGTATCAGTTTGTAACAAAATTTATATAATCTAAAAACGTAATATAAACCTGTGATTTTAAAATTAAAAAAATAAAAACTTTAACAATTAGGGGTACATTGTCTCGTGGGATACATCAATAAATAACAATATAAAAAACACAAGGAATAAAACGCATTACATATACGTCTTTATGTGAGATAGGAATAGGATCACCTTTTTTTATAAACAATATATCTGATTTAGACAAACAAAGGATAAATTAATAACACCAACTACTACTATCTTGTCTTTGAATCACCATTCTATATATTTTGTTATATATTATTATAGAGGTAAAGTTTCAATTATTTATTTCTTGCAAGCCGAAACTCTATTCCAGCAATCATTTTTTTTAACTTTTAGTCAGATAATACTGTCCACGTCTTACATTTTTATTTTCTCCGTATTTATCATTATATAATATATTTGGACCCCATAACTCGTGAAAATGTATACTAAAAAGTCGTGTAATGACCCAAAGGCCACTTATTCACCTACTTAATCCACTTGTTCGATCCCCCTTGGCCCAAATTCATAAACAACAAGTACAACACTAGACACTAAAATGCCGATCGCCATCATTTGCTGTTTTTGTATCATATTATCATTAACATTTTTAGTAAAAACAGAACTGCTCAATTTTCTAAAATATTACTTCTCATATTACTTCCAATACCATACTGTTTATATACACAACCATCAATACAAAGAATGTCTAGTTGATCTTCCAAGTATTCGGTTCCAAGATCTTCAGGTACGAAGGAATAGTCAATTGGCAGAAATATGTCTAATTTGTCATGCTATTTACGATAAGGACGACGTTGTATGTAAACTAAGTCGATGTAGTCATTTCTTTCATTCCGAATGTGTTGGGAAATTGATTCAAGCCAAACAATACAATTGCCCGGCTTGTTATGCTTCCTTCTTCTCTGGCCCCCGCCCATGATGGATATTCTACAACATCGATCGTACGTATAAGGTTTTGATATATTAGTTTCCTTAATTAGTAAGTCGTATTTTGTAAGAAATGGTTTTTTTTAAAACATGTAAATGTGTTTTATTTACTTGTTATTGTATGCTTTTTTAACCATTTATGCTTAATTTATCTCCTCATACGCTTCAATAAATGTAATATGCATCACATGTATGTTTTTAACCTATCAGTCGATGGAATATATACATATATATATAGACTAATCGAGAGAATGAAAGATGTAGAATTGACTGGTTTTTAAAAATGGAATTCAAAGTGGTTGGTTAAAGTGGGTGATTTTTTTATTTTATTTATTTTTACTGTTTTGCAAGTTATATGAAAAAGACAATTGACTATGGAAAAGGGTCAAGTGTCTGCGTCTTTTCTCAACTTTTATATGCGTTATCCACATCTTTTTTTTTTTTCTAAAAATTTTTTTGGTTTTAAAACTACTGTACATTTTGATTTTAGTTTTTAGTTTATCTAACATATTTTTGTTTTTCGCTTTTGGTATTCCATAATTATTTTTATTGTATAAGTGATAAGTATGTAAATAATAAACAAAGGAGTACTATTTTATATATTATTTATAAATTGAAGTCTTTCTTAAAAAATAAGACGGGAAGGAGTGGTGAGGAACTTACTAGTGTGGATGGACAAAACAAAATTGAGGAGAAATATGGAGGGGTGGTAAAATAATCCCCACCTTATGAGTAGTTATTTAGGCCCATAGTTGTGTAAGCCACCCATGTCACCGGTCACCTAACTAACCTTGAAAGGCACTGGAGCTACATGTACAAATAGTGGCATACAAAAACCGGTTATTATTCAACTCGACTTGAACCCGATCCGGTTTGAAATTGGTTTTGGGTCAAACTTTGACCGGTTATTTATTAGGATTTTATGACCAAAAACCAAACCTGACTCGATCTCAACCCGGTTTCAATCCCATAAAAAAACTGAAAACTCAAACCGCTTTGTAACCGCCAAGTTGGTCAAATCCAGTTGTTGACCAATTTCGGGTTCGGGTTCCGACCAGGTTTTTTTGTACCCCTCTATGTACAAGACATTGTTAATGCTTCATTAAATTTATCTAGCAGTTCGAGTGTGTATAGAATTTGTGGAAATAATGTTCTAGCTAAAAACTTCACCCACAAAAACTATACTTGTAGATGTTATGTTTTGAAAGCACATTTTTTCCCCATTCATTTAAGCATTTCAATATTAATTTGTGATCCATTGAAGAATCTATAGCTGGAGACCAAGTAATTAGTACTAATGAATTTTTAAACTGACATGTAAAACAATAGTTGAGGTGGTATGCGTCATGATGACCTATGTTCCAAAAGACTTGAAAGATACACGAATGATGATGTCAGTGGCAGGATTAACGAAACAAATTAATTCGAAAGTTCATGGGACAGTCTATATGTGATTGCAATTTGCAAGTGTATGCGACTCTCAGTAATATGCAAATAAACTTCAGATATTCAAAGTTTTGTTTTGTCTATGTTGGGCGTATAAAATGGCAAAAAGGTATCAAACATCACATATCAGAATTACCAAAATCATCCACTATTTTCTATAACTCCAATGCTGCTTTGTTTTTCCACAAACCTATCCTCCACATTCCACGATGTCTCATCAATCAGTATGATTAAAATCACGGGAACAAGTCGGTTGGATATATTTAGCAGGCAATGCAACTATACATTTTAGATATGTTCAAAGAGCATTTGGTCTAGTCTCCAACAATTGATCCTAAGAGATTCTAGTATCAGGAGTATACACATTGCTATGAATAAAAGAGAACAACAGGTAAATAAAAAGAAACTAAACCCTCGAAGGTATTACCATGAACAACTTGTGTATTCTAGACGAGCAGACCATCCTATCATTGAGCTCAAAAATGGATGCAGAATATGTTAATGAGCCTGTGACTCGAGAAGAATATTAGTGGCAACATTGACGTCGTTTCTGGCATGAACAAGAGCCTGTCTTGCCGAATTCCTATCAAACCCCATTGAAACCAATGTTGAAATAGAATCCTCAGGTGGCTCTAGGCCAGATGACACTGGAGCATGATAATTACCCTGAATCAAATAAACATGAACCATTAAAGTTGGCCATTACACTCCACATACCTATTGATGAAGTTATGTTTCATCTATATGCCATCAAAATGGGTAAAAATAACTACCATATAATGGAACAGGTTAATTGGATAAGTCGCCCAAAGTGATTGCTCAATGGCTCAATGCATACAACCTCCTAAATCAATTTATTACAGATAATGTATTTTTAGAATCATATTTGGCCCCACCTGGCATCAAAAAGATTACCCTCTTCATTATTCCACCACTGTCAGAAATTTATTTTGAAATCAGGTAATATAACTTTAGTTTTTAAAATATGAGCTTCAGAAATTGATGTGCCCACTTGGTCTTGCAAAGAAACATAATAATTATAAATTCATAACCATTACACCATTAACTGTATATTAAGAACTTCCAAACTTTTAGTCATTCTGTCAGTTCTCAGTTCTCACATGGGAACTCAAATAAGATTAGACATTACTAAAAAACTACTCTGTAAGTAACTTAACTTTGGCAGTTTGGCATTTACTGCATGTTCAATCCAATAAAAGAAATGAAGGTGAGGAAAACAGTTACCAACTTATATAGTGACTACACAAGATCCCAATAACAGCACTTGCATATATGTAAACTGTAAAGATAGGAATAATAAAAAGCCAAATACCTCTGCTTGACGAGCAACAAAGGATGGTGCATTTCTTGCCGGTGGAGCAGGTGATACACCACCGACAGATGGGAAAGAAAGGCTTGAAAAGAAGGAAGCTATGAACCCAGGGAACTGAAATTATAGAATAACAAGAGTAATAGATATTAGTCTTAGAACATTGTAAGATTTTAACAATAAAATAATGATGGTTAGATGGTTAAAAATTTTTGTATTTCCTTGTCCTTATTTGTGAGAATGATAAAATTAGCTTTTTCTAATGAGATACACGTCAAATAGACGTATACTTTCTGAACCAATCACTAATACGAGCTCATGGATCATAAAATAGCAGAAATAGTGTGAGTACAAAAAGAAAAACAATATATACCTTAAGCCTACGGATGCGTAGCACGTTTGAACGATATAGAGAACCAGCAATGATGCCACATAGGCCTGGTATTAAGGATCTTTTCCAGGATGACAATAGAAGCTGCATCATAATAAAGTTAATGATGAATGAAGAGAAATAAAATGAAGGTGGAAAAAGATAGATGAAAATTTCAGTTAGGAAATACTAGAAGTGGCAAAATGGAAAGGTCGGTAGAAGTTCAAAATGGGTCAATTTGAGTTTGACTGGGTTGGGTTTGACCAGCAAGCACCTTTTTGCGATTTCTTCAAAAAAAAATATTATAAACGATTTATGTGCTGAATAAGATTATGAACAGCTGTTAATACAACAATCCGAGGATGTCCGCACTAAAAACTAATGAAGTATTAAAACTCATTTGACTAGTAAATTCTTTGATGTAACTCATCTGACACATTTGAGATAGAACACACAACCCAAATTTACTGATTTATAAGTAAACAGGTAGGAATTAACGACTCCGGATATAACTAGCAACAACATGTAAGTTATAGGACTAAACTTCTATCTACCTGAAGCCCTGCTAAATAGACGAAAGATTTGTCAGAGAAAGATAGGCTAGATACACGGAACCGTGTCGAAACTGGAATGTCAAAAAAGAATGGTACAAATGAAGAGAATATGAGGCCATAGGGCCCAGATGTGAGTAGACTTAAGGCAGGATCTGCATAAATGAAGTTCAAACTTCAACTTAGGTTATCAGCTTCAGCAAAATAGAAGTGAACACATGGTAATTTCAAAATAAACTGAAGCATACTGATAGCTTACCATTAAGAAATGCTTGAGCACATAGCTGTAGCAGTGAAGACACAACTATAGAGAACGTGATGAATACCTGAAGACATGAATTTTCACCCAGAATAATGTAATACATTAATATATACAATTTCAAGTCCATAAACATATAAATGCAACAGTTATCGACTAATTTATAATAATATACAATACAGTTGAAGTTTCAACACAAACTTAATCACTAGTTCTTCCCGCTCATACTAACTCTCTTCCAATTATCATGCATAATGCCATGGTATGATCGACATCATTTTCATTTTGTGTCAAATAGGATGCACGTGACTAATTACTGTGGATTAAGAAAACAAAACAAAAAGTATAAGGTTAATGGGTTATGAAAAAACTCACGGAATATTTATTAGAACCTATTTGTCGTTCAAACACACGAAAGTAGTAAAGAAGATAAGCGCCAAACATCAGCTCTGGCGTAGATGAAAATGCAAAAACTGAAACAATCAGTTTCCATAACTGAAACTTCTTCAATATGTCCTGTTAGATACAAAACCATCATAGATCCATAAGTAGCTGTATTTTAACTTTTAAGATGATAATGTCATGTCTGAATATAAACTTTTGGGTGGTCACAATATCACATGATATATTAGCTTAAGTTCAATATATATTTGATGGGTAAAATTTTAGGGTCCTAATATCTTTATTTACAATATGGGTCTCTCTACTCAAGTGCAGAGCTTACTCAACTCATCTTATGTACACCACGTTCACGAAAAACAAGCAACAAATACTACTAAAAACTGTACACCATGTCTGAATATAAACTTTTGGGTGGTCACATTAACACGCGCATCTTACTTGTTGTGTACTAAATATACTAGGTTAAAAATGATGGAAATTGAATACAACTTTGTGCTTCGTTAATCATAATGTTAACAATTTTTACATTGTTTACCCATTCACAAAAGATGATTGAGCTAGTGTATAAGATCATTCCCCTTTGGTATAGTTTCTGAACATCAAATATCCAAAATTTAATGGTTGATAAAAGCAAAACATACCACTTTGAAGTTTGAACAAGTGTGTTTGGTCTAACCAAGAATAACACTATAAAGCAAGGTATGACTATCGAACCAATTGTGTAATACCATAGAAGCATAGATTATAAGGGAAACTAACAAGAACTCCTACTTAAAGAAAGCAATTACCTAAAAACTATCTAAAGGCACTAGAAGCTAACCCTTCGAGTGCTTATATCAAGTATAAAAAGAAGAAAGCATATCTCTATTGTTTCTGTACCTAAAATTTAATATTCACGTTTGTGACGATAATCTTTCTCGACACCACTAAATTTTAATAGCTTGCTAGAAACTTAAATTTTCACGACACGCCAACTCTGAAACTCACAGCGAAAACGTGGGCTACAGACAAGCCAGCTACGTTTCAGATGTACATGTGTGCCGGAACTAAAAGACTCCGAGCCAGGGAATTTCACTCTGCCATTCTCGCCTCCTAAGTAGTGCCACCTACGCACAGCATTTGGACATATTCACTAATTTTCTACAATCCCAACGGGTTCACTCCCCTAAAGTGACACGGATCCCAAAACCCGACTAATAAAAAAGTTCCTTGTTAAAACTACATCGGCTAATTGGACCTCCATCGGAAAATTGGCTAGATATACAAGTTACAAGCATATAGTAATATCGAATCGGGGTTTAACATGTACATAACTATTCACTAAAAGTAGATACATACATATATATATATACACGCATAGAATATAAAACAGAATAAGAAGCAAAACCTGATACGATAAACCGAGCTTATGAGACCGGCCTTGGATCCCGAAAAAGATGGTAAACAGACAACACGCAATTACAAATGCTCGTGTGATCGGTGCATTATCTAATCATCAAAATCAAAACAAGACATAATTAAAAAAAAAAAAAAAACAGAATTATTGATTGATTAATTAGAGAAATAAAAAAAGGGGGGGATTGTGTGACATACTGAAACCAGATGGGCCGCCGTTCATCTTTCTGTTTAACAAACGACGACGACAACGTTTGATTAATCAGTGTCGTTAGTTGTTGATGTTTTATTAATTATTAATTAAATAGTAATATTATTATAAAGAAGAAGATGGATCTGTAATTGATTGATGAAAGGTAAAAATTAGGGTTTGGTTTGTTTCACTTGTGGCACAAGCTATATCTATCTACCCCTCCTCCTGCTGCTGCTATGTTACTACTACTTATTACTAGTATTTGTTTTTTGACTTTTTGTTTTGTTTATCTTTACTGTATTATTTACCGAGTAAACTATATTTACCCAGGTAGATGGAAAAGAAAGATGAAAAAGTTTATAATTTAAGGGTTTTTTTTTTTAAGTCGAGTTAGTACTTAGTAGTTACCTTTCAAAATATTATAATGACATTTAATTGAGCAGTATGTGGAGATCGAATCACACATGCATAAGATGAAATCCAATACTCTTGAAAATTTTTTCCCCACTAATCCGCTCCTATAAATGTATTTATTGTTGGCTATATACAACAAAGATAATTTTATTGAAGTTTAATGCTTTCTGGTTTAAAGGAGTTATTATTTAACTTATTGTTTTGCATTTTTCGAGCTATTGTAGTCGATGTAAGTTGTTAAAATGGTGTACTAATAAGTGAAACCGAAGTTCTTGGCTTTTAACCTTGACGTATACTTATGTCTTCGACAATAGGACCCAAATAACCTCCACCTAACATACTCATGGAGCATAAGAGACGTCGAAAAAGATCACCGTTCGAAACATATGACTCGGGCAATACTTGTGATCGGGCAATTACATACCCACTCCCTATATACAAAACAAGGGTATTGCTCAGGATTGATCAACCATTATCACGAAGTAGGTCCAACGTTATCTTTGAATTTTTTTTTAAAGCATTGTAAATATATGAAACTATTATCTGTATATAGATTGTATGTATATATATTAAAAGATTTGCTAACTAGTGTCCCTGGTATTTAGTTATGGTGCATTAAATAAGTCTGTATTTCCTAAATTATCAAAAAAAATATATTTAATACTTATTAATTCAATCTGATAATTATCATTTTTATATAAATCATAAATACATGATTTTATATTTAACGAAAATTTGACTTCATTTAATGAACCATAACTAGTTAGCAAATCCCTAAACTAACAAACAATATTAAATATAATATTTCTCGTACCAGAGATGGTTCAATAAAACTATTCCTTGTCAGGGCCAGCCTTAAAGGATTTTAGATCTACGACAAGCATTAAAAAAATGCCCCAATCTAAGAACAATGGACCTAAAAACCAAAACATGTTTCTACCTAATATCTTAACCACCCAATTAGGATATTAGTAGCTAATTATTAAAGATATATACAGTAAATAAAATATAATTTTTACATATATGTCTATATGTAATGTAATTTAAAAATTGGGCCTTTTTAAAAATCAAACCTCCAGCGGTCGTTTACTTTGCTCTATGTCTAAGCCCTATGTTTTGCGTCCATTATAAAGGAATTCATTAACCTTCATATTTTTATTTGTAAGTAATCTCTAACTCACCATAATCATTTCGTAATTGACAAAGATCCATATGAGAACCCTTATCAACACGAATCTTATTGCACAAATATGCCCTATTTACATCATTTTGGAAGGGACAACAAAAAAAAAAAATGATATACAAGTTAACTAAGAAAGACCTAAAAAACCTATATATATATATATATATATATAGGTTTTTTAGGTGTCTTAAGGAGAGAATGGAGAGAAGGTCTTATGAACCAATCAGAACGTGACATGTAGATTTAAAAAAAAACCGCGGTGGCATTTTTGTAAATAAATCAAACTTTTGTCAGCCTGGTTCTGGATCAGTCTTGGTCTGGGTCAGCTTGGGTTATGATCAGCTTGGTTAGTCAGCTTGGTTCGGTCAGATTGGTCAGCCTGGGTTGTGAGTCAGATTGGTCAGCCTAGAATCTGGGTCAGCTTGGGATCTACATTTGTGTAGATTATGTGTAGTTTTATGTCAAACTGACCCAACTCAAGCTAACCCAACCTGACCCAGACCCAAAGCTGACCCAACCTAACCCTGAGTTGATCCAAAACCCATTATCTACGTTCATGTAGATTAATCTACATTTGTGTAGATTATGTCAAGCTGACCCAACCCAAGCTAACCAAGCCGACCCAATCTGACCCAACCTGAACCAGACCCCAAGCTGACCCAACCTGACCCAAAACCCATAATCTACATTTGTATAGATTAATCTACATTTGTGTAGATTGTGTCAACCTGACCCAACCCAAGCTAACTAAGCTGACCCAACCTAACCCAGACCCCAAGTTGACCCAACCCAACCTCAAGCTGACCCCAAGCTGACCCAACCCCAAGCTAACGCAACCTGATCCAAACTGACCCCAAGCTGACCCAATGAGACCCTGACCCCAATCTGACCAAACTGATGATGCTGACTGATATGTCCATTTATATAGACATTCCCATATCGTTTCTAAGTCGTTTTAAGCTTAATTATGCGCAAATTACATGTATATTCGATGCTTTGATGGTATTGTTAGTGGTTGCAGGCTTAGAACAGGTGAAATGGTTAAAAACGGCTGTGGGATGACTAAAAGGTGCATTAGGATGGTTCATGGACGTGTACGAGTGAAGACGGAATGAAATTGACAAGTTTTGGCTGAAAACAGAGTTGGTGCGTCGCACCTGGAAGGTTGGTGCGGAGCATATTTTGATCAGAAAGTTGGAAGATGTGAGAAAACAGGGAGGTGCGGCGCACCAACCCTGTGGTGCGTCGCATATCGGGCAGAGGTATTTTTGGAAACAAGGTCAGGTGCGCCGCACCTGATGCTTGGTGCGTCGCACCTGTAGGTCGGTTTGTGAAGACTTTTTGTAAACTCTATAAATACAAGACCAAAACCCTCCCATTCGATACACATTCACTTCCAGTCGATTTTAGGGTTTCTTGAGGCACTTTTTAGCAGCTTTTACGTTCTCCAAGTTCTAGGGGTTGCTCAAGGAATTCAAGGCATTCAAACATCGATTTTCTTAGCTTTTCATTCTCTTTCGCACTTTGGTACAAGATGTTTACTCTTTCTTTTACTATTTGTGATTTATTTATGATTATGTCTAGCTAAATAACTTCATAATCCACTGAGATGAAATGACACATTGAATAATGGTTGCATAATCTTTTGAATTCAAGTTAATTGTTAAACGTTTTGTGGTAATCTTAATGTTTTGAGTTCTTGTGTTCTTATCTATTGATTCGTTGATAGTGTATGAATGATCTAGAGGTATCTAGGTTTAGGAGTGCATTATTCTAGTTAAATGGGTACAATTAATAGGTGTTGACTTGTGGTAACAAGACAATAAACAACAATAGATAATGGAATTCAAAGTGTTAACGGTTTGGTAAAATCGATAGACAAGATTGTTTACAATAATAATACAAATTCGTCAATTTAGTAGGTCTTGATAGTGAAGGTGGTAACCGGAACTTAGGGGTCGAAAGATTGGTTAATGGGTCGGATAGGGTAATAAGCTAAGTGCGCAACTATTGAGTTCTTTATTCTACCTCATTATAAAATCAACAAGTTGAATTGGTTTTAACATAGATGCAACCTAAATAATGTGTGTCATGGAGTCGAAGTGGATGATCTTTTAATTTTATTTGATATTAGACAATTCTCTTTTCGATAAATTCTTCGGAATTTCTAACTCTTTCAATCAACTAAATTTTTCAACATAAAATCAAGATGACGTGGTGTCTTTAAAAACCAAACTCTTTTTAGTTACTTAAAACTCGCTAGCTCTTTGTAGTCTTCGTGGAACGAACCTTTGCTTGCTCTAATCTATATTGCATACGGACGGGTCCACTGCCCGATCGTGTATGGTATTCGATTAGGAGTATTTTTATAGATTTTAATTTAACTAGATTTTCACACATCACTGACCAACCAAGCTAATCAGAACCCAAGCTGACCCAAACCTGACCCAACCCAGAACCCAAGCTGACCCAATCCAGAACCCAAGCTGACCCAAAACCCAGAACCCAAAACCCAATCCAAAACCCAACCTGAACAGACCCCAACCTGACCCAGACCCAAGCTGACCAAACTGATTATGCTGACCAACCAAGCTGACCCAGACCCAAGCTGATCAGAACCCAGGCTGACCAAGCTGACCAACCAAGCTGATCAGAACCCAAGCTGACCCAGACCCAAGCTGATCGGGACCCAGGCTGATCACTTCAGAAAAGTTTGATTTATTTACCAAAATGCCACCGCGCATTATTTTTCATTTTGACACATGTTGCGTTCTGATTGGTTCATAGGACTTTCTCTCCCTTCTCTCCTTAAGACACCTTCTTCCAGGATCTCTACCCTATATATATATATATATATATATAATAATTTTGGATAGTGCGACTTTTGTCATGAGATAGTATGAAATGTTACGTTCTTTGTGTGCAATGATGTTACTACGCAATGGTTTACACAAGTTACATGTTGGGACGGTTTGGGGATCGGTTAAATCACGATCAATTTGAATATAAATGTGCATAATCCATTTATATTCGACTTGGAGGTTTCTGAAAATTAATGGACATATAATACACGAATTGAATGAAGAATTAGAGACAAATACAGATGCATAACTTGTATTATATCATTAATCATAAGACTTGTTACACCAAATGTGTATATATTTTTGTGGTACGAGGTATATATCTCTACCCCGTATGCTATGGACGACTTCTATTGCAACTCAAATCATCAATTAAAAACTATAAACCAAGTCTTGTATATATAGGATGAATTGCGGGCTGGGCTTCAACTGAATTCGTGGGCTTTGAACATCTCCACACAAACTTGTCCGTCTGTGATGACATCATCACTACCTTCTGATGACATCAGCATGAACTTCAACAACATATAGAATTGCATTGCAGCGGACAATAGTTATTGTACAGAAACTCCACCAACATTACAGAAAGATTACAAGTATGAAGGATATAAAATTTCTTATAAGTGTCTGATTAGCTTGGTCACCTAATCATACTGAAAACTTATTCTTTTGCTAAACTTATCAACTTAGTACCTAAATTTTGCTGCTAAAATAAGTTAGTACACATAGTTCATCGAGATGCATTAATATACAAAAATTCGTTCACACGAGGAGGTTGTCGCATATCCTCTAAGGTCGGGATATTGTTTTTAAGGCCTCATTTTAGTAACGATAAAATTTCATGTCCCAACATGAAACCCCAATTTTTTGTCATTCTCATTGACCCAAGGAGGTTGTTCGTATATATCCTTTATGGCGCGTAATTGCTTTTAAGACCTCATATGTTTTTGAATAACTAAGGCCTCTTCTTATAAGGACTGGAGTCCTGGAGAGTCCTGACTGCCACGTCAGCAGGACTCCTTTCAGGACCCCCCTCAGGACTCTCTCTGCCTATAAGATAAATTTCCTTAAGACTTTTTCGCCACATCATCAATTCTTTTATATTTTCTTTTATTAACAAAACACCATTTAAATTTAACAAAAATACATTTTATTATTAAACAAACACATTACATTCTTTAACAATAAAATACAACACATAATTAATAATACCATTTTAAATATCATTTCATTGTTAACATACCCGAGTATATTTTCTAAAATGTCAAACTAATATATCATTTTTATAAATATCAAATAATGTAGGGTCTAAATTATAAATTTGTTTGATAAATAAAAAAATATGGATTTGATTATCTCTATCTCTTTCATTGCCATCCAAAGTTCCAATTTCCAAACACTGCAACTTCTATAGTTCTATACATACAATTTTCTATTACCATAATAATAATAATAATAATAATAATAATAATAATAATAATAATAATAATAATAATAATAATAATAATAATAATAATAATAAATAATAATTTATACAACCCCTACCCCACACGCTACCTACTCTTATGCGTCCTTCATAGTCTCTGGGAGGACTCTCGCTCGAAGACGCAAGGCTAGGACTCTCCATGCCAACAACGTCCTGCGTCCCAAGCCATGAAGACGCTCGCATGGACGATCTATAAGCAGAGGCCTAATTGAGATTTCTAACGAACCACTAGCCAACCATTTTATCTCCACTTTTCAAGAAAGGAAACCCATCATAAGTGAACGAAAAACCTTCGAGCCAAATATAAAACCCCAATATATTTTTGTTATGTGTAAGACTTAAACCCATGATCTTTTAATTATTAAGTTCACTGAGTATGTCAGTTTAATATATTTTAAATTATCGTTGGATTTTCAAGACACAATAACTTCCACTTTTTGAGTCGATGCACTTTTATTGGTATAGGATTTGAACATGCCAACTAATATCAAATGCAAATTATGTCCGATCACTAATACCAACACAATTCTCTATCCCAAAAACCTCAACGTAGTTCCAATTTGAAACTTTACAAAACGAGAAAACAACAATTCTCAACACTATAATTGCTCACCGGAATGCTATGGAGATAAAAGCTAAGGGTTTGATCCTTACTTTGTAGGATCTTCTTAAATCAGTACTATTTCTATCTTAGGGTTTGTGAAATATTGTTTACATCTCATTTTTTATTTTCTATATATAAAACTCAAGTCCAATACTAAAATTTAGCTTAAAAAATGCTTAGTTGGCACATCTAAAATCCTCTCATTCTCTAATTTATGTTTAAATTAATTAATTATGACATCATAAATAAATATTTAAAAATACAAACAAACTGAGTGCCCGTATGTTAGTTTCCACCGAATTGTATGCAAATCATATCATATTTTGTTTGTATATATTGATTATCAAGATAAGATGATTGTTGTTACATATAAATTTACAAATCTCCATATAACTAAATCCTAAACTTATTGCATAGAACTAATTAATCAATTTAAAACAACCGTAACTTATTAAACTTATGTCATGTTCAAGACATATTGAGCTTATTAATAAAATGAGTCTTATTAAATATAATCATTGAGTCTAATCAGTCTATAGTTAAAGTTTATAATTTAATAGAGTAATATTTAATAATGTGTGTTTAAATTGGTATGGTAGGTACTATACACTCTATACTTTTATACACAGCCTTAAGGCTTTACTTTAAAATTTCCAAATAGATTTACTATATCTTTAGCTTCTTTTCCGTCTCCTACATCAACCACCAAAAAGAACAAAAAAACCATACTGCTTACATATCAAAAATTCATCTTTGACTTTTATGATAAAATTATAACTATTTTATGTACTTTAATTACAACTTATGTAGCTGTCATTATCAAAAACCAAATTAAATATATTATTGTAATTGAAAATCCTTCAATAATCTGATTTGCATATTTATATATCATTCATAATTAGCTAATAACTTGCATAAAAAACATAACCAATGAAAAAAAGATATACATCTGATAACTCATTTAAACGTAATAACTCAACTAATTAGAAGACAAACCAAACAAAACATATAATAACACGTCAAAATGTGTTAAAATTTTCTATTATTTGATCATATTTTTAATTTATTATCAGTATAGTTTTATATTTTGAACTTTTTTATTTGTGTTTTATGTTTTAAAATAAACTTTAATGGTATGCTATTATAAATTTATGTGTATTACATTGTTAGCTTTGTAGTAAAGTTTTTATATTTAACATTTACGTTACAATTTCTATAAATATATTAAGTTATCTTAATATTACCCGGGTGCTTAAGCTAGTTTTTCATATATACATTGTTAGAAACGGTATCCAGGGTTACTTTAATTACTTGATTTTGATTTTCTAATAAATTAGAGGGTGTTCATTGTCATAAGTTAAAAGTTGAGGGGGGAAACATTCATTAGTTCAACAAAAAAAAAAAAAAATCATATCCACGCCACACGCACACACGACTTTTGTTATATGTTGTCTCTCATTGATCGAAGGTAGAAAAAGAAGCTGGCTTGAACTGAACTACCTATCATCTAAAAAAAAAAAAAATCAATTAATCGGTAATACATTCTATGTATTAATTATAATTAATTAGATACGTACATATTAAAGATTTATTTTGAATTATATGTATTGGATCATCTGTACGTATTTTCAATGTGAATCTTGTGTAAAATTATAGATCATCATATCATATCATAATGTTCTTATATTTTAAGGTTTGATTTTCCTTTATAACCACGTACATGACATCTTTAATGTATACATTATAGAGTATGTATGTATATTATTGTTATTATTAGGGTAAAAAACATATATATGCATGCATGAATATATAACCAGCCATTCATGCTAAACCTATAAGATATTTGGGGTAATTATATAGTTCAGATTTGTTGGTAATAATTAAAAGCTTATTGAATTGGGTTTTGGCTTTTTTACTTAAATGTTTTGGTTATAATATACATACTACATATATAGTTATGATTATTAGAACTATATACGAGTATTAATTTCATAGCATGGAACTATCGAATTGGCTTTGATCGATTTACCTCCTGGCCATTTTATTTATCGATTGGCTCCTAGTTTTTGTTATATAAATATTGTAGCTATGTTTTTTTTTTTTTGTGAATATCCTAAAATTTCTGCTAGCTAGTGCAGTAGTTCACGCTTATTTTGGGACAGATGGAGTATATAAGTATTATGGTCGGACGTAAAAGATTATGGAAATAAGAATGAATTTTAATCTTGATGTTATAAAAAAACTTGAAGGTTCGAAATCTCTGTTTTTTTTTTTCGTATTTGTGAAAAGAGTGATTATAAGAACTACATAGATATCACATGTAGGTTCAATTCATATGATGAAAGTTCTTAAACAATAATAGTACCATTCGTCATCCAAGTGATAGACGATATTATATATGTATCAATGTATGTATAATTTCCTGAGAGACTGCTATATATATGTAACAAGTGTTTGATTTAAAAGTTATTCTTAGAATCATAATTTATATGAAATGAGCCAAAGCAAAAGGGACCCTCAGTGATAAAATAGAATTTAAGGTCAATGAGGAGCAAATTAACACAAGTGATCTTCTCTATCAATCACTTGAAACGATTAATTGTGTTGGTTGTTTCGCTGAAGTTTCTTGAGATTGTGCTTTCTTTAGCACTATATTCTGATATGTAAAAATATATGTATGCAATATTTATTGGACTAGATTTCGTATTTCTTTAATCGGTTCATGTGCTATTGCTAGTGCGAGGATCAATTATGGCAGATAAAGATGAGACGCCCATGCCTTCTGCAGGAAAAGAGGTGGTTTCAGAATTGATGGATCTTTGTACATAGTGTGCTATATACATATTCTATAAATATTGATTTCATGGTATCTTATTTCTTTTAGGAAGAAGTCATCAAAAAGAAGTATGGAGGTCTCGTGCCAAAAAAGCCCCCACTCATTTCCAAGGTATCCGTTCTGAATCTAGCTACAGTCTACCTCTTTCCTAAATAAAGGGCTCAACTGGTTGGGTAACGGGTCAAAATAGGTTTGGTGACTGGGTCAACATGTTACATATTTTGTCCCAAAAATTCATATCACTATTAATAATTAGTGAGTGTGTAAATGGCAAAAGATATATCATATTAACAGTAATCTACTTTCTAAATATATTCTCGGTTGAGGATTTAGACATTAAAAGTACACATTGGGCCTTTCTCAATCTATTTTCATTTAAGTTGTTTTTGTACTAGACCAGTTTGACAGTAAGAAATTAGACATAATTGTGCTATTAGCGGGTATCCACGTTTAATAATGTTAAACTTGGGATATTACCTACGGAAAAGTTCAAAAGTGGGATCAAGATAAACATTTTTTATGATATCAACATTAGAGCTTTTTATGATAGTATGATACCTACATTAGAGCTCTATGGTCATATGATACTCACAATTTAGCTCTTTCGTATTTTATACCTAACCATTAATGTTTTTAAAGGTGGATACCCGCTAATGCTTTTTTGGGATAGTTATCTACCTTTCCAAGTTAATAGCCCAAGATAATTTAATTGTCCAAAGTGATTCATTGCTTTTAATTGCAGGATCATGAACGGGCTTATTTTGATTCAGCTGATTGGGCTCTAGGCAAGGTACAACTTCTATCCTTTCCTTCATGTTAGTCTTCTTAATGAGCGTTAGTGGCTAAGATTGTAAAAGTTGTAATATAACTAATGCAAACTGGACAAAGCTTTTTACAAGTATATTATTATAGAATCCTGTTTGTAATACTGCTGCTTTTCATTTATCTAAAACTAAACGCTGTTGGTGACAGCAAGGTGCAGATAAGCCGAAAGGACCACTAGAGGCTCTCCGACCTAAATTACAGGTAATTGAGGTGTATGAATTTATCATAATGTGCTTGAAACTGCTATGTTTGTAAGTAAGTTATTGCCTAGGATCTATATTCCTGAATTGCTAAGTATCAGTAACAGATCTTAACTGAAGCACCATAATGATACGTATTTTCTGTCCATCTAATTGAACGGTTGGATACCAGTATTTATGTACTATTCAATAAGTTAGAGTAAAGACCGTCAGGTGGTAAAGACGGATTTTTGTAACATCACTAGATGAACTCTGATTTTTATTAGATAATTCAGAAAACAAATGATGTTTTGAGTTTAGTTTTGCATTTCACTAAGCAGCACGACTAACTTGCAGAAAAACTACAAGGTGACCAAAAAAACAGATTTACTATAAAATACGCTGGTCCTTTGTTGCTTGTTCAGTTGCGGAATTTCTGTTTATTCTATTTGAACAAAACCTGTAGGGTGCATATATTAATGAAGGTGATATGTTATTACGGTTGTGGTACTGCAGAGAACTTTTTACTCTATTTGTTTCTTTTCTATTTTCAATAAAAAATAATACTTATTTAGAGGGAAGGTTTTTGTGCAGGCATCTTGAATAATGCTCTTGGTTATGAGTTATGACATTCAGTTTGTTTTGTCTTTGATGTATCATGTAGCCTACTCATCAGCAAACACGATATCGGAAATCTCCTTGTGCCCCGACTGATGGAGAAGGTATGCTTCATGCCTAGATTTACATGTTTAACATCTTAAATCCTTTAATCCTGACTCATGAGGCGGCAAAACAGATTATCTGGGTGGATTGGGTAACGGGTCAAAAAGAGTCGGTCAAGTTAGGCAGACACCTAAAGACATTTTCTAATTAATTTTTTTGAATTTTAAATATAATTCAGGTGTTATTTGTAATTGCACAACTACTTATTCAGAAAACCTATGTAAACCTTCTATTCCCACAAGCTCTTAGTTGAATAGTTACCTCGAATACCATTAGACCAAAGACCCGCTGGTTTTAGTATATCTATCTTACATATGCAGCTTACGAATCGCATAGATTCTTTTCTTCTATTATTTGGTTTTACTTCGTATACATGTATATAGATTAACAAAAACACATAATAATGCAATATTAGAATATAGGAATCCTGGTATCCTGCAATGACTTTGAGAATTGTTCTTTATATATGGTGGAAACTTGGTGTCCTAATTGCTATTGTTTGACTTATTGACTTTAGATGCAAGTAACTCGCCTCCTGGAGATGCAGCTGCACACGAATGTAAAAGCGGCAATGTTTGATCGTGTGGTGGTAGCTAATTGTCTCATTCAAATAGTTTAGCTTAATCATATTTCTTGAAACTCTAGCAAGAAACCTAAGTTCGCATTGCGAAAACCTGTTTTGTTTACAGTTCCGTCATAAATGTCATGAAACCAAGAACTAGTATAGTTTGGTTTTAGTTTAGAATTGGTCGAATCACTTAAGACCAATGCTGGGCAAGTTGTATGTATATGAACTGGTTCCAAAATGAACAATGAAGAATTGACTAAAATTGAAACAATTGGGATGAATATCTAATCTTCTACAATGTAGCTCAAGTGTTATTCATATAATTTCCATAAGGGATGCCGAATTTTGAATTATCAGTTTAGGAACCTTTTTTGGAAAAGGTAAACAGGTTGTTTAAAGCCACTTTCCAATGTGCAAAGTATAACTTTTTTCATGTACAAATCATCTCCCTTTTGACAACTGTATCTAATGTTGTTAGCCTCTTTCAAAATGTTAGAAATAAGTTTTCAGACAGTTGTGACCAAAAGTAACAAGGACTGACAATGAGCCAAGCTTTTGGAGTTTCAGCAACACCTTAATCTAAAGTTTGGAATGGCTGCTTGTTTATTTGAAGTGTGAAGAGTAGATGGTGTTTTGGTATTACTAAACAAGTTTTTGGAGTGTACATGGTATGACGCTCTATAAGTTGGATCAACAAATGCAAACGGAAGACAAAATCCGTCTAATTAAAAAGCAAAACAAGATTTGAGAAGCTCATTCTAAAGCTTGGGTTTAGAATATGTGCTCCCAACAATGAAGTAACCTTAGAGAACATTACTAAGACTCTAAGAGGTATAGTCAAGTAATCTTACACAGGGTTTCCAGTACTCGTGTAATGACTTAGGTGAGTGTACCATCGCACATGAAACCATCATTAACATTCAGTTTCTAGCGAAGAGTTTTAATCAGTAGAGAAGACTTCATGGTCCTTTGAACCCAACTGACCCTTCCTTAATAACCAACATCATTCAATCATCACATCCTTTTAGAATTTAGGTACCACCATAGGGAGGGAGTCGAGAATAGGGATGAGACGAAAATCCAAGTTCTAAGTCCCGTCCCGGTACTGTCCCCATCCCGGTACCGGGAAGTTGTACCGAGTCCCAAGTGAGATCGGGACCGGTATTGATTTTTGATGGTTTTCGGGGTTAGGATCGGGAAAATCCCGCAAGTTACGTATAGGATTTCCCAGTCCCGTTCCGGTCCTGTCCCGATCCCCCCTTATATAGGATTGGGACCGGTACCACATTTTTTGTGATTTTCAAGACCGGGATGGGAGCGGTCCCATGACAATCCCTAGTTGGGAACATATCTGGAATCGTGACTTATTTCTAGCAAAGTCCTCCATAGTGATCCCACAAAGCATTTGCAATTGTATTGAGACCTTCATCTCTAAAAGAAACTAAAATAAACGAATTTAATGATCATCAAATAATAATAATAATAATAATAATAATAATAATAATAATAATAATAATAATAATAATAATAATAATAATAATAATAATAACTTTCAAGTTTAGAAAATGTATTCTCAGGCCGTTAAAAAAAAAGAACAGTGTATACTCTCAACAATGAACTAACCTTATGGAACATTATTAAGAGGTTTAGTCTAGTGATACCATACGAGCCTTATAATTCATGTAATGTCTTAAGTCAATGTACCGTCGTGTATGAAAACATCACTAACATTTCAGTTTCTCGTGAAATTGCTCAATCAACGGAAGAACTTTGCTCTCATGGTCCTTTGAACTTCACTGACCCTTCGTTAAGAACCAACTTCAGACATAGATTTTAACTCGTGACCTATTTTTAACAAAGTCTTTCAGATAATCCCAAAGAGCATTTGTTATAAGAAAATAATACCACTTGATTTAGATAATAAACTAAAATAAATGAATTTACTCGACGAACAATAATAAAAGTAAAGCGACATAGTTCGTTAAATATTGGGATTATGCAAAACGCAAGATCGTCATAAATATACAAGCTAAAATGATATTATCTCGATACGTTAACAGCTTGTGTACTTGTGAAGTCATGTTGGCTTGATCGCCGAGAAGATCTCAATTTGATATCTGTTATGCTCGTCATTGTCATTCAGTCATGACGACCATTTTCATGTGTAGGGTCAACTTTTACTCCTTAGTCCCATTGTTCCCACCGACAGTTTCAAAAGTAAATTATTAATCTTTAATTTTCATTTACTCAAATGAGGACCTTTATTCTTTAATTTACTAATGCTTCTATGTGTTATGTAATTAATTTCAGTTAAAAGTTAATTATTTTGGAATTAGTTTGGTATCCAAACCATATATCCAAACCTTTTTTGGTATTAGTTTGGTACAAACAAAAAATAGTAAGACAATTATTTTGAAAGAAGATAGTGTATGCATGAATTGAAAGACAAGCTTCGACATCAATGTACAGCCATGAATGATAAATATTAAATTGTTTGAAACTATACAAGAAAAATCATTTGGTAATCATGAACGAATAATGGCTAGATATGAAAATTTCTGGTACCTCACCCAGAATCATCCCTTTTCCCATTATTTGATCGGCCGAATAGCCTATGCAGTCACCATTAGTAGCTACACAATTACTGACCCTAGATCGGCCGACTAACCTATGCAGGATCAGAAACTTCAGGAAGTAGTTTCAATCCGCCACAACCCAAATCAACACAAACTCATTTTGAAAAGCACCATCTATGTTGCACAGCACATTATAGATAAGAAAATTGTACATCGGCAAGCTAAAGCAACGTCACCTAATAATCAAAAGAAAAAAAGGGGCTACTACATGCCCCAATCCCCATACAAAAGTTGATGTACCAAAAGACTACATTGCAAAATAAACAGGGTTTAATTATGACCTATGCACCTGGTCCTAATACTTGATAAGAATTTTGAACTGCACTGGGCAAACTTCATTTCATCTTCACCTACAAACTACAAACTCTTCTGCTTCTGTCAATAAGAAAAATAACGAGTTAAATCCAAGACTTTTCACCAGTAAATTAACATGCAGGGGTAAATGGCCTTTAAAAAACACAAACAATAAATAGTAAACGAAAACAATACATGTAGAACCAGGACATATATTTTAGTCCATTTTGCAGTTCTATTTGACGGCTCAAGTACTCACACACATCGTTTAAGTAAAATTATATTTTTTTTCCCCTCTACATTTACTGTTTCCATGGAGGTCATTACTCATTAGTAAGTTTTCTCTAATTACTACAGATTCTTTACACTTCATTACTCATCAATGCTACATTTTTCTTCCTGCCTTGTTTCAACACCGAAATGTTAATATGTAAAAGTATTCCTTAATGTGAGAGATAATAGTCTGTTTTTAATTATTCATTATCTTGTGAAACTGTGAAAGGATGCACTGTGTCTATAAAATTAGTTAAATTGCGAGCTAATGATTTATAAATTTCGGTAGCAAACAGCTTAATCACAATATAGTTTCACCCTTAGGTTGGATGCCGAGGTGCGCCATGAAACACATGCAATGACTCATTTTCGACCATGGCTACTATGGCCCTAAATTAATGGGATAGCAAGTACCACGTAACTAATATCCTGACACCCCTATTTTAAGACAGTTACATGAGGCTTATATAGTAAAAGAACTGGCATGATAGATCTTTAAGCCCCAGCTTGAAGACGTTAGTATCTCATTAACTTTTAATATGTTACTTAAGTGTTCTATTATGTACTTATTGCTCACAACCACTTCATGAACTTTACGTAGTAGGAATGTAGGATACTAGGATTTTTCGATCTAATAAATCATCCCTTCAAACTTATACATTTCACAGTGCCACTACAGTTGCAGAATCTTAGAGAACCATCAAATCTTGAAAGAGAGAACCACAAGGGCCTGTACTATACAACAATTACTATGTTAATCTTTCTAATCATAGAGCAGTACAATACATGTTATGACCACATGAAAACAATCTAATAGCAGAATAAGTCTATGGTAAACAAATGAAGCAAACAATCCATAAGAAAAATGATCAAAAGATGAGCTGGAAGCTTTTAGCTCCGGAAATGACCAAACTGCGACTTTGTATAACGTTTCCAATTTTAAGGTGTTAACGTTTATAGAACGATAGTAGAAACAAATAACGATATCAAACCAAAAAGGCTATTAGCTTGAGGGGGATAAAAAGAGATAGCTACCTTCGACAAAAGACACCGTTTGACATGTGTCATCCTTGCAAACTTTATGTCAACCACTAGTAGAAATAGCCAATGCATCTCGACGATCCACAGAAACACTCTTTCCTCCGCGAGCCAGCTTTATCAGCTGATACCAATCCATAGTTATATGTTAATTCTTGCATAGGAGGAATATGTTTGATCGCAAAAAATCCAACATGAAAAGATGATTCATCTTGACTTTCACGAACAATTGGCTGCCAATACACATTAGGCGAGCAACTGTGGTTCATAAAACGACCCACATTACCCTCGTTTTTGGCACTGATGATTAGAGGAAATGGAAACTTGGCAGGTTCATCATTAGGGAAAGGTTCCAAGGGCACAAAGGAGCGAGTAGCATCAAAAATGTAGTTATCATCAAAGTCCATTCCATTTTCCGCTATCACTATGCCTGCATACTCACAAATGAAAGCTCCAGCACGTATGGGATCCCATGACCGAAGTCCCCAACCCTTATCCTTTGTTTTAAACACCTCTAGACGGGCTTTTAAACCCGCCTGGGAAATACGATTCCTGCAACTAAGAGGGCAAACACAAGATTTACCACACTCATGTACCAATGAGTTATGACTCAGAAGAACACCAAGCGAGGTATATGACATATAGCCTCCATTACTTTGAACACAAGGGCAGATGCTGCCAGGTTGGCATCCACCTGTGCAGTTGCAGAATGGGGAAGATGAGGTTGAAGAAAATGCCTTTACATACTTAAGGCTTGATGTATACGTAAAATAAGCAGGCCCCTTTTCACCATCCACTTCATTTACAAGAGAAACGGGTAAACTTTCGGATCCAGAAGTAAGGTCAGGTAAGATGACCCCAGGCCGCGTAGTAACACCATCTTTCCATTGCTGGATTGATTTCCACAATGTAAATGCTTCAGGCTGTCCAGCAACTCTAACCAGTTTGTACTTAAATATATTTACCCCAGACTTTGCTTTCTCAATCCACGACTCATGTATCTTGTATAAGCCATCATAGACATATACCTTCCCAGTTGGATGTGCATAATCCTTAAGACCCCGAATGACTCGTACCTCGTTAGCCCTGTGTAAGCTCTTTTCGAGAGCAAGGTTACCCCTAACTAGTTGCTGATCCATTTGTTGCTTATCTTTCCTCTGAACACCCCCTTGACCACTGTAAATTAGCACTTCACCATCATCACCTTCATCTTCATATCCTCCAGAGGAAACAATACTGACAGCCAATGGCTCTTCGTCTCCAGAGACCTTGACGCCCATATAATCTATTCCCGCCATACTTGGAGCATGCACTCCAACCAAACACATCTCCATACGGAAAAAGAAAATGTCACCAACATCAACACCAGGTACCGCTCCAATCCTCTTCTTGACATTCGCCCGAGCCCCTTTGGTCATACAGATAGTACCTGCCCTCAAGTCCGGACGTCGTGCTTGTGCTGAAACACCGGCTGTTACATCATCAAGTTGGGTAATCTTTCTTCTGAGCAGATTATAAACCACTACTACAACATCAACAAACTCCTTGTCACTGTTGGCCTGACGGAAAGTATCGATTTCCAAGAGATTGAAAGATCTCAACAGACTATTAACCATCGAGTCAATGTCAGCATCATAACTAGAATTCGGATTCCCCGCTCTAGTTTTTTTGCGAGTTACCGACTTTTTCTCACCAACACCATCACTGCCAATATCCATGTTCCCATAACCATCACTTTGACTATAATCATCCTCATCTAAATCTGTACGACTTCTAGTACTCCTTCTAGACGACCCAATATCACCATTTCCTGCAGCTGATACCGGTGACTTGAAAGAATTTATAGGAACTGGTGAGGGGATCGGGTAAGCCCTTCCATGACCTGGTTGTGTTCCTGTACCTTGTTTTGGAGTAGCATTTGAGGCGTAAAAAGGGAAAAACGGAGCGGCACCAGGTGGGAACGGGCCAGTTGGAGGTATAGACGCAAAGTTTGAAGTTGGTGGTGCATTAGAATCAGGCTGTGTTGGGAATATCGGAACAAGACGTCTCAACGGTTTAACAGTCAAAACTGCATGCTTGTTTATTGGCCCAGTAGGAACAGAATCCGCACCCGAACTAAATGGATGTTCCATCAAAATCTTCCAAGTTTTCAAAAATAAACACTCAAAATTTTCTCAAAGAAAACCCTAAATCACACTTATCAATATCATAACCTGAAAAAGCAAATACATTTCAAAATATTTCAATAAAAGAAACCAAACCCACATTTTATAATCACCTAAAAATTTATAAAGACACAAGCTTTATACTAAAAAAAACATACATATACAAACACTCATATATATATATATATAACCACCACAACTACAACAATACCCAATCCTGCAAAGTGAAGAACAGGATGTAGACAGTCATACCTCTCCCCAACACTGAGAGAGACCTCAATATTCACTATACGGGTATTACTAAAATCACCTCAAAATTTTATTTTCTTTGAAAAAATATTAGGGTTTAATTTTCTGGGTAACAAAAAATTGGAAAAAAAAAATTTAATAAAAAATGAAGAAAAAATTAGGGTTTTTATAAGTCAAAAAAATGGTACGAAAAACATAGAGATAAAAAAAACAAAGATTGGATCTTTTTGTGGTTATGAAACATAAATAGAATAGATGTACAAAAAATGTATGTAAAGATCTATAAAAATGATTGAATATAAAAAAAATTACCTGGAATTTAGAATTTGGGTGAAGGAGTGTGTTTGTGTTTCAATAGACTATTATAATTAATTAACGCAACAACTACTCCAACTTACATAATGTTTATGTTTGTATCCGGACTTTTAATAAATTAGTCACTCTGTCCGGTTCCCACGAGTGAATAAGATACATTTCATCATTTCATGTTGTGTGATGAAGCAATAATGTTTTAGGACTAGTTTTGTTTTGTTTAAAGTTTGCAATAGTCGTAAACTTTGAGGTATTTATAAAGGATTTTTATTGTTCGGTTTTTGGTTATTTGATTCTATTCGGTTCAAATTTTTTGGTTTTTTTATCTATATTTTTTGAAACCAAAACCTATATCATAATACAAATACCATACTCCAAATTAGGATTTGGTTCAGTTTTTATTTAAAACCAAAAATACTAAATATGAATTACACAAATTCACCATTTCTATTTAAGTCGTGTTCAACCAAAATAGATGTAAAATTTCACTTTTTAATCAAAGTAGTAAATTTAAACTTCAAACACAAAATGAATGAGTAATTAACATATAGTCATCACAAAATATATTAGTCATAGAAAGTGCTAAAATAAATAAACTCTTTAAAATTCTTAAATTTAAGATCTTCTTCATTGTTTATCCATTCAATTTTCTAAACTCTGTAAAAACTTAATATAATTAATAAATAGACATTAAATGTAAGAAGTACATTAATAATTATCTATATAAAAAATAGAAAATAAATAATAATAATAATAATGATAGTGATATAAGTTATTAACCAAATTCATTACCATATATCCATAACTAAACTAGGAGCATCCCAATGATAAATTGTGAAAAGTTTTTTTATATAATAATGTGTAATAATATGTAAGAGGTCTTTTCAAGTAAAATAATGTGTGAGAATATGTAAGAGGTTGTTTCAAAAAAAAGTTTTTAATTCCAATGGTAAAAAACTATCAAAAGTTTAAAGTTAAATAATTATATCATTTTTAAATGAGAGAGGTAATAAAAAGCTTGATGCATATCAACCTATAGGGTATGTTTCTAACCTATTATTGTACTAAAGAAATGTAATTTATTCAAGTTTAAGCTTTCAAAAACTTCTTTACCATTGGAGTTAAGGCTTTTTTTTGAAAAAATCTCTTACATATTCTTACACAATTTGTTACAAAAAAGCTTTTCACAACTTAGCGTTGGGGATGCTCTAAAAACTAAATTCAAAAAGAGTTAGTTTTTTTTTTGTTTTTTGTTTTTTTGATTTTTTAAACAGTTCGATTTATGATTTAACTGGGTAAAAACCAAACACCACTAGTACTATGTCATTGTGTCAAGTATATTGTTTAGGTGCTCCTATTTCCACCTCTTTCTATGAATACTTTATAATTGTTTATTGCATAAAAATGAGTGTATATCAGAACAAAAAAAATGTGGAAGTAGATGTCCACTGATGATTGAACTGTTTTAGATTTTTCTCACACGTCTTTTGGTCGTTCTTAATAGAAATATTAGTAGAACTAATAAACTTTGATACTTTATGGAATAAATTATTTTTGTAGGTTCAAAGAGCGTGTAAGCGAGAGTAAACGTCAGACAACTCAACAATGAAGACGCGATACTTTATAAGACACAAGACGAAGAATGGGAAGCAAAAAGCTAAGATGGGACGTCTAGGTCAAAGGAGCGCCGCCCGTGCTTAACCACGAGCGCCGCTCCCAGAAACAAAAGCTACATGAGCCCCGCTTGTGGGGCGCTCGTCAAGACAATGACAGATTCAAATTTCGGCCTATAAATATATTCTAAAATCTTGCTTTCCAAGAAAGAGCACAATTAAACCTTCAAACAGAAACCTAACCCCGGGGACAAAAAACAACCGCTTTCAAAGGGGATTTGGACTCTAAAATACCTCTCGATCTATAGATCTTCACACCATAGAGTTTATCTTTATTATTGAGGGAACTAGCGAATGAGATGTTGGCTTGGAGATCCAGAATCGAATTTTGATTCCTCGTGGTATCGAGCATTTACCTCTTGAGCGTGTGGGCATACGAGTTATTACTCATGTTCTGCAAAAGTGCGCAAGTTCCAACTTCTAGAATATTTTCGACCTTTGATATCACTGCTAAAGTTCGAATCATTAACATATAACACTTGCCATTCTTTTTATATAAAAAAAAACATGTCTTTTTATTTTTCAAACTTTGTTATTCCTTTAGTTATGTCTAGCTAAGTAGATTCTACTTATTTGGATGATGTGACCATCAAAGACTATTTATATAAATTTTAATGATAATTAATTATCATGACTTAGATGATATGGCAATATATTTTATATACGATATAACTATAACAATAAAAAAAATTCACAAAACAAAGTTCGAATAACAAAATAACAAGTGCCCTAACACATTCCTCCATCTTTACTTTAGATTTATATGTATATTAATATTAATATATCTATATCTATATCTATATTCTCATGGAAAAACCGACAAAGAAATCACCAATAACATTTTTCATAATATATCCCACATTATATACGTAATAACTTTTACAATATTGTTAAATTTTGTATATATTACATCATATATATACTTCTTCAAGGATTCGTATAGGTAATTTCTTTTCACTTTTAAGATTGGTTAATGTGTATGTATGTATATTCAAATTCATATATATAGGATGGGGGTTGAATTGGGAAGAAAGTATGTTAGCATTGCAATACCAAGTTATTACAGATTGACGTTAAGGCATCCATTATTGGTATTTATGGTTTTTATATTATTTTGGATATACCGATCTTTTCCATTGTTGTTTTCTATATTGGTGCATGTTTCTCCTGTTATTGCATCAACCCTTGTTCTTCTTGGAACCTTGTTATATTATGGACATGCAAATGTAACCGAAAATCAAAAACAACAAGGAAAACCATACCGTTATCATCATCATGAGCATTTTAATCTTGTTAATAGTATAAAATTTGATAATCATCATCAACTTGGAAAGTTAAGAGATAAGGATAGGAGGAGTGACATTGTATTGATCACTAAAAATGTTGAGTTGAAAAGGGATAGTAGATCAAGAAATGCGGTTGATGTGTTACATAATCTTAAATCTCAAGGGCAGATAAACGTAGATGATCAAGAATGGGACACGGGATCCGATGTCGTTGATAGTTCATCCTCGAGTGATTCTATGGCTAACACTTTTCCAATGCTTGATGAGCTTCATACACTGATTCAATCAAAAGCTCCCACACAAACACGTATGTCAAATATTGGTACAAACTATGTTTCAAACCCTTCTCTTGTATCTAGTGGGATGGTTAATGAGACAGACGATTGCGATTATGATGATTATGATGTTGATCAAGAAGACGTGGAAGTTAGAAATGATGAAAACGAGGATACTCTTATGATGTGGACAGAAGATGACCAAAGGAATCTAATAAACTTAGGAACTTCGGAGTTTGAGAAAAACCAATGTTTTGAGAATCTAATTGCTAAGCAAAAGGCATTAAAGAACACGGAAATGATGGTTGAAAAGAATACGGTAGACTCGAGCTCTGATCTTGCTTATGATGCGACTCATATCTCAACTGCTCGAATGAATCCTTTTGGTCTTTCTTCTTCTATGCTGCCAAAAAGTAATCCTTTTGATTTACCTAATGACCCAAGTGATAAACATGATCACTTAGGACCCATTTTTCATTCAAATTTCGTAGCTGTCCAACCAAATGCTCTTTTTGGACAACCTGATTTGACATGTGTAAAAGAGGATACTTGTACTTCTGATATAAGCGAGGATAAGTTACATGGAGCGAATGAGATTGGTAAATTATAAATTAAGTCACATTTTTGTAAAACATATAATGTACTTCTTCTATGGAACTCATTATAGACATATTTGATTTGCATTCAGGTTATCAAGATAAACCTAGAAGTAGTTCGGGCTCATCATCGTTTTGTGATGTAGCTGATGACATGTATGATGGTCAAGATGACGAGGAAGAAGATTTTAAATCTATATCAACTGAGGATTCACAAGATTTACAGGTAAATGTCAAAGCTAATGGGTCTCGTGTTGTATAACTTTGAAGGTGAATGGTAAAGGTGAAAAAGAGAAAATGGTGATTATTAGTAGGTGATGCTGACTTGACATAAAAAAGTATAAGTGAATAATGTGAACGATTACGAATGGTCTTAGAAATATAGAATTAGCATCACTATTTAGGTAATTTATAACTTATGCATTGAAACAAAAACAAGAGGCTATGACGCTATGTGACATAGAGACCCAGGCTAACTCGGTATAGTGTCAACTTTAGGCACGTTTGAGATTAGATAGTTTTTATTGTACGATGATCGAACCTTAAGATGTTGACTTAAGTACGAGTCAAAAACTTGATGAATGGAACAATACATATATCGAACTTAGGAGGGAGACTACCGCCGGAGATTGCAACAACGTGAGATTCTTTTGTGTGAATAATATCAAGAAAAATATAATTTTATCTTTAATTTATTTTAAGAGAGTGTTTTTGATCAAATAATCAGAGAAAGAGATAGATAGTCACGAGAAATCCTATTTCGTATTTTATGCTAACTGCGTTGCTTATATGATGTATACTTATTATTAATTTATATATGTGTATAGAAATGAGATTCATATTTTTATTTTAGTGGTTTTTTATGAAGTAGCTATATTTAATATTTAGATTATACATATAGGTAACGAGTAGGTGTATAAATGAATGTGCAACATGACTTTGGTGTTAGTACAATTCATACAGGATTTCACTTACATCCATTTCATAATATTTCATTTTAATTTTATTTTTTTTCCGAAATAGTCTCCAGGATTCACTCAAATGATCCACAACATTACTCCTTAAAATTGTTTTACTTCATATCAATTTTATTTATACTACTCAACAAGTTGATTTGTTACCAGTAAAATAAAACTCATCATGTAAAACATATAGAAATCAACTCTAGCTTCACTTAATATTAAATTACATGCTTTGCATTTGGTAATTTTTCTCATTATTTAGCTTGATATACTAATACTAATATAATATATATATATATATATATACTAGAGTGGTGTCTGCGCGTTGCAGCGGCGACTGTCTATAACGCTTTAGATACCATAACGGTTTATAGCGTTCAGGTTACTTTCATGAGATGCGTCAATGCAGGATCTAACCGTATATATCATTCTAAAAATAAATCGCGGATTAGGTGCAAAAAATAATAAAGTGCAAACATTAATCATGAAAAATAACCACTTACAGTTGTAGGGGAGGAAACCAAGGCAATTAAAAAAATAAATAGTCAAAGATTAAAATTTAAAACGAATATATAAAGGACATAATTGGTTCGTAATTTCGTGAGTTATAAATTTTTTCTTATCCATAACAATAATTTTAGAAATAATTTTAGAGTTAATAGGATTTTATAACAATAAAGGTTTTAGGTAATTGTAGGTTTTTTTTATCAAGGGTAATCTCGGAATTTCAGGGATAAGGTGTGTGGAGGTAGTTTAAATGTAGAGGGTATATTAGGTAATTCAAAGGTAGAGAGTTGAATGGGGGAGTGAGTAGTTTGTTTATATAGGTAGTATAGATATATACACGATTTGATATCGATTTGATTATTGTATAAAACAAATGTTAAAGTAAAATAAATATGACAAGATTTACCATTAGATCATGATAAAATTGATGCCCGAAGCACAAGTATATATACTGATGCAAAATAACTTTTATGACGCACGAAGATTTTTACCACTCAAACCCACACCACACCATGTTTGTTTTTCATTGGCGGCGATGTTCCACTAAGTGGTGGCACCAACGACTCATACATTACCAATCCGCTAAGTATTTCTTTTGATATTCAAGGCACTTGTTTGAAAAGAGACTTAGAACATCCCAAATTTTTTAAAAATGTATAATTGATGTTTCAGACTATTTTCAGATGGAGGAATCCTTTGTTGATGATATCGCACCCGAGGAAACTAAGCGAGGAAGATTGCGTCTAAGGCTCAATAAAGTGCAGCATGGGTTAACATCGTGGTTACCTATATGGAAGACATGAAAGTTATTCATGACAAGATTCCGTTCAAACGTATAATCTATCGCTTTTATGTTTTTTCTTGTAGAGTGAGTTATCAAATTTTACTCCTTGGATGGTATATATATATATATATATTTTCCTTTTACTATATTAATTTTTGGTCAGACATATTGTTACAATTACCAAGCCAAAATGACAAAATTCTTATAACGATTTTCACTCAAAATATTGTGTGAGATGTTACATATGAGGCCATCTTGGCATTTACAATTGATTTTAAACATCAATGTAACTACGCTTTGAAATTTGTATTTTAAGTACACGTTACAAATTACCATATGATGACATTATGTTGTATCTAAGAGAGTTTTAAAAGTTTAAGATTGATGAAGTTTACATGGTTCTTAGATGTGTGCTTGTATAATAAAACGCTATTACAATTACAATCATCTCGTATTCAAAGTAGCTAGACTTATAAAGTATTTCTGGTTGAATCAATTAATTATCTTACGATTGGATTATGATTAATATAATGTAGCTGAATAACCCAAAATTTATATTGCATTAATATCATATGTGTGTGAGAAAACCATGCACAACTTAACATATGTAATTTTAAATATTATTCGAAGAACATATCATGTTATCAAGCTATTATATGAAGATTAAATGATTTTTACATTAACCTTTTCATTCTCACACACACATACTCTTCTCCGCTCGTCGCGCTTACGCTTCGGGAATTTTATTAACAAGATCACTAAAGTCATATTTAGTGGTGGAACCAAGATTTCGGGTCTAAGGGGTGCCAAAAATTTTCATCGAGACACAAACAAATGCCAAAATACTTAATAATGGAGCGAACAAATTCTTTTTGTCACCATGGTAGCTAGAATAAATTTTACAAGCCACAAAATATTAGTAAACTATGAAAAAACCTTGTGTACGTTTTTTATTATTGAATTATGATTATGACAATTACAAGAATTGTATTTATAGAATTTACTAAATTAATACATGAAAACTAATATATCTAATAATCTGGTATGACTTCGATGGTTTCAAGTTTTCATAGTCTCATAATTATCCATCTATTTTAAATGCCAAACTATATGTCTATATGATAGAATGAACTAGTTAACTGCGAGTTAGAACACAAAACTACGATAATAGCCTATTAAAGATGTCACTACATTTCTACACTATAATTACCAGTAGTATACTGTAAACAACTAAACATTAACAATTAAATAAAACAAATAAGAAAATTTGAGAAAATCTAGTTAAGAGGCCAAACCCCAATTCTCTAAGAAAGTGATTTTATGATCTTTGCCATTTGAACTTCTAGTCTATTTATTAACTTATTAATGTCAATTGAAAACTCTACAGTTATTTGTTGTATACGGATACAAGAAACATAGGTGATTAGGTGTTAACGGGCTTTATTATAGTGGGCCGATAATTAACAAAACTAATAGCTAAGAATAAAATGTACGTCGATTAGAGTTTGGGGGGTGAGCCTTGGCCACCTCTACCTCCCATATACCTCCGCCTCACTCGTATTCCGATCTATGCAACATGAATTTTCAAATTCATCTACCATAAATGTCAAAGTAACTTTGTAAAAGATAAAAAAGCTTAAGCATTAGCAAAGGTAAATCAAGATTAATATGTAGCAACTTGACCTTAATAGCTTAAAGACAAATTAATCACATACTAAAACAACTAGATTTATACATTTACGACCTAGAACGTATACAATGTAATGTAATAAGCCTAAAATCCCTTAATCAAGTTATGTTGCAACACTAGTTAACAATTTAATACATTATACCCCCATTTGTGACCATAAAACAACTCTAAATAATATCCATTTCATTTTTTCATTATTTTATCATTTTTTCTATTATTTTACAATATTTACACGATGTCAGTAATTCTAAACTAACACATCCGTATTAGAAATACTACCTTCATCATTTTATTATCCATTCACTATAATTATAATATGACTCAAAAACCATACATTAAGTAATTTTATTTTATTGTTAAATAAAACATATAATATTAATAAATAAACATTACACTAAACAATTGCATCAATAAAATTTAAAAAATTTAATATAAATCTATAATTTCTATAGTAAAGTTACAATAAAATAAATGCATGAAAATTTACTAAAAGATTATTTTTAGAATATAACAGATGACCATACATCTGTTTTAAAAAATAATAATTTTTTTTGGATGCATGAAGCCTCCAATACACATCAATGTTCATTTTCATAGTTATCAACTCGTAATTTTTTACTCGACTCGAAAACCTAAATTTTGACTGATGACTCGAAATGTGACTCGACTCGTAAGAGTCCGGACATTTATATATACACTAATTCATTCGGGCGAGACATCTTACGATGTCATGATGCACCCATTCCTATGGCCATTCCTTTAATACTTCTGGCTCTCGGAGTCTCTTTGTAGGATACTTGGCCAAAGTGTGACCTGTTAGCCCATAAGTAAGTACTGTGACGAAGCGACTGTTGCTCACCCAACACGATTGTACGAGGTCACAATTCACCCAACACGATCATTCGGGGTGAACAAGAACTGGAGATTAGATGCGGGCGAAATTCCCGCCAATGGCTGAGATGTTCAATCGACTCCCTCCCCCTTTGTGGGGTCCGGACCCCTACGAGTGAGCAGAAAAGGGAGGAGGAAAGAGGCCCTGGCGAACCGTCATACATAATATTGTATAATTATGCATATGTGACGTATTGTTAAACAAAATATAAGTTTGTTATCTTAATACATTAACAAAATATCACATATTCGATACTATTAAGTCATAAACTTACAGTTTATCTCCAAATTCGTATTAAAAGAATCAAAAATACATATATAACATACAAAATAATGTAACCATAAATATGATATATATATATATAGGGGGAAGTGAGTATGGGGTTGTTCCCCATCTAAACTTAGATGGGGAACCCCTCACATTTGGTTTTTATAATCATAAAAATCATGGGGGACCATGTATTTATTTAAAATTCAAACAAATATTAAAATATTTGTATGTGAGGGGTTCCCCATCTAAGCTTAGATGGGGAACAACTCCATACTCACTTTTCCATATATATATGTGTGTATGTGTGTGTGTGTGCAAGTTATTTTAGGACCAATTTTAGGACATGTGTTTTTTGTAACTTACACACCACCATGATCATCTCCGACCACCACCATGATTTACACATGATTTTCCGGTGGGCCCGTCGCCAGAAAATCTTAGTGTTTTTACAAAAAAAGTCTTGTATATCGTAGTAGATGGTAATGGTGATGTGTAAGTTACAAAAAACAAATGTCCTAATTGGTCCTAAAATAAGAGGTGATCCTAAAATAACTCACCCCTATATATATATATATGGCAGATATTGTGAGACCTATCAAAACGTCGAGAACTGCGAGAACTGATATATTCCATTAGGTTATCTAAATCAATGGATGAGTATTGGCATTTATGTAAATATTTGTAACCAGATGAAAGAAAAAAAAACGTGGAAGGGTAGAGTTGTAAATAAAAAACATTGAACTTAAATAAAAACAAACAAACAAACAAACAAAAAAGAACGCATTTGTGTTTCACAGTCAGAGAAACATCGTCTAAAATCTCTCACCTTCTGAATCCTTTTTCTATGAAGATTCAATACAATCTCGAAAGTAACATAAAATCAGCAAATGAAAGTAAAAATCCGTGTTGCATGTGTGTTCGACTAATAATCAGGGATCAATTGATAGTATAAATATTAGGTTTGACATCCCCAATGATGAAGAATAACAAAGGTAATGTTTTAACCCTAATTTCTTTTAGTTTCTTCCCGTTTTTTATTCGTGGTTTATATGTGTTCAATTAATATTGGGTTCCTACGGTGTTGTTTCGTTATTTGCCAGCAACAGTCAGAAAGAGTGACAGGATAAGGATGGATAAATCTTTTAGCAAACACACCAATAAGAAGGAAACGACTCTTAATTTAGCTGGTGATTCCGATGAAGGTACAACCATTTGTTCTATCTACAGATTTGTTAATAGAATTTGGTGTTTTTTGTTGATTAGGTCATTTGTTACAGTAATATGTTACAGAGTGTTTGTTGGGAGTGACAAAAGAATTTTTATGTGTTTTTTTACCCTAATAGTTTGGGTCACATGCTTCTGTAAATAATATATGTGCCCAATGAACAAGTTGCGGTAAAGTGATAACATAAGGTCATGAGAATTTGTTAGTTTTAAGTGACTATTTTGCAGTATTCCTTTTTGATGTTCCTGGTTAAGGCAACTATAAAGTAGTGTAATCAGATACACATGTTTTTGAATTTAACCATCTTTAATATTATCACTTATAATCAACAGCTATTCAAACTTTTAGGTAGGAAAAACACGTGTGTCACGACTATGGTTGTTTATGTATAAGTTCAGAGATTATCATGTGTGCTTTTCGAAAGGTAAAACATGGGATTTGATAAGGTAAACAAATGCACATGAATTTGTCCTTTGTATTTGTTTCCATTTGGTGTATCATAAATGGTTAAAGTCAACATATGTACTTTTGTTTTGTGTTTTGTAACATCTGGTACACATGTGAAAACGACTTTTATGTGGTAATGTGCACAAATGTACAGTAATTATCATTGGGTCAAGATATCAATGGAGGATGTGCACGGGAACATGGACACTCAGTGAATAGAAAGAGAGCCATAGAGAGTAAAGGGAAAGGAAGTCGAGCAGACAACGAAAATACGGGCAGGGGTAAGTGGGACAATGGATGGGAATTATAGCAAAAAGATGATTATGAGACAAAAAGGTGGAAAGGTGAACGATAAGAATGAGATGGCTGGTGACAAGAAAACAATGAGAAAGTCACCAAGGCTCAAAACGATGGTTAAGGATGTGAAAAATAGTGAAGAGAAATGGGAGGGTAAGGAGGCAGTAAACATAAACGTACCTATTCAGAAGTTAGTGAAGAGAAACCACCCTACCCTTAGAAATCGGTCATCCCCTAATTCATTGAATCTCACTTGAGGGTCCAAGTACTAGCCAACGTAAATGTATTGTTGATATGGGATTTGGTAAGATGTTAGCATTCGACATAACTGATCTCTATCTAAGCTAGCATACCATGTGGTGAAATCATTTGATATTCAGAGGATGATAATGGCAACCAAAGTAATGACTCAAAGGTTAATATTCAGGCGTTTGAGATATATTCGTATGAACCAACGATGAAGAGGTACTATTTTAGTTTATTTTTGTTTAGCGTATGCGGGAAACAAGTGAAAAGTAGCCAACATGTTTTATAGCAATGAGTACACATTTTTTTATGGTAAAACTAGCCAAATACATGTTTTTTTGTTTTGGGCACGTGTTTATAGTTATCATAATTGATAATTAGAAAAAACACATGTGTAGTTCGGTGTACACACATATGTTTGTAAAATTGTTTCACATGTTTCATGATTACTCACATGTCTATATCGGTGTACACTTATAAAACACCCATGTCAAAGTGGTGTACACTTATAGATGTGTTTATACAACAATGACATAGTGCGAGTTATAATGGGGCCTTTTGATGTATGTTTTGATGCTGGTCCTTTGTCCTGCAATTGGGTACATGTTGGATCCATACATACATTCTGACCTCATTGTATAATATTTTCCTTGCATATTTATAGAAAATAATATATAGGGTTATCTTTTTGGTGTAGAAGTATATTTAATGTCAGTAATCCTTATATATCCCTGTTCTTTTTTTTTTGCAGAGCCTGATAGTTTACATCTCAACAAATCAAGCTAGCTATCTCCCATGTAACATTGACACTCATCGTCAAAAGCTCATACGATAGATTTGCTAAATTGATAAAAAAAAGATGAAGACTTGTGATGAACCCATTTTCAACATGGTGCCTGTAATTGGGGCTGGAAGTTCCGTTATTCCCATGGTGGATATAATCACCAGTGAGCTACTTGCAAGAAAATCATAAGAAGACTTACATTTTCCCTTTGTTTAACATATACTGGATACGCGTAGCTGTTTTAGGGCTTAATATGAAAAATGTGTATCTTCTACCTATACTGGGATCTCACATGTCGATAGCAACTTCAAGTAACATGTGTTCGTATTGTAGTCGTAAATGGCCGAGAAAATCAAAAGGTCGAATCAACTCTAAACCAGTTGAGTAATAGGTGAGATTGTGTTGTACGATACATTTTTATTCACTCAATATGAGTCATCAAGAGATATTTAGTACATGTTTATGTTTAATTTCATCTTGTCTAATTAAATATGTAGTTTTGGATATGTAAAATTATTTTATAAAGATTATCTAGATAAAGTTTAATATTTACTTTTTATATATGACTTTTAGCATCATTATAGAGAAAAAGTGTTAGAAGTAATATTTGTAAACGTAATTATTAAATTCAATTTGTTAATTTTGAAAGAAAATCATGTGTTGTATCATAGGCTGCATCATCATTATAATCATGGAATTAGAATGGGATAATTTTTTAAAATGGGATAAGCATGATACGAGGGATGGGGAGCGATTTAGGTTTTTTTTTTTTTCCATTTGATAATTATATTAATTATATTTATTAAATTACCATAATATCCCCATATTTTTTTTAACAAAATAGAACTTCTCGCATTTCTCGACAATTTTTTAGTTCTCATTTTATCCTTTGGATATATAATATATATATATATATATATAGGGAAGAGAATGTGAGGCTGTTAGACACCCAAGTTGGGTGAAAAACCCTCACATACCTTTTTTTAAAATGTAAAAAGCATGGGGGCCCAAGTATTTATTCAAAATATTAAAAAATTAGTATGTAAGAGATTTTTCACCCAAGTTGGATGCAAAAGAGCCCTATACTCACTATAACCATATTATCAAATTACAACAATCATAAATTTGCGACTAGTATTGACTCGTTTCAAATTTACCCCACGACTCGTAAGAGTCTGGAGAAAAAAGAGCCACACGACGAGTTGCCTCATTTTCGGTCTAAATCGACTCGACTCGTAAGAGTCGACTCATGACTTGTAAGAGTCTAACAACTATGTTCACTTCCTCGTCGGTTGATGAGAACTATTCAAACTGACGAGCCAAAATAACACGACCGTGCCAATGATTTTAAAATCCTAAGGGGCTGTTTGGTTCAGTGAATGTTTTTAAAGGAATTGGAATTTGTTAAAGGAATTGGAATTTGAAGGAATTGGAAAGTTTTAAAATTTATCATGTGTTTGGTTGATGGAATCCATAAAAAAAAAAGTTTAAATGTAAACTTGGTTAATGACAAAGTTACCCTTTAATAATAATAATAATAATAATAATAATAATAATAATAATAATAATAATAATAATAATAACAACAACAACAACATAAATAAAATGATGAATTTTTATCATTTGAAAACTAAAATTTTCGTAAAAACTAGAAAACTGCCAAAACACATTGTGATCTGAATTTAACACAATGTGTTTTTAATATGTTTTTCGAAAACACATTGTGTTAAGTTCATATCACAGTGTGTTTGAACAATTTTTCAATTTACAACGCTATCAAAAACACACCGTGATTTAAAACTTAACACAACATATTTTAGGTTACACAATAAAAACACAATGTGTTTTATTAAAACACATTGTGTTAAATTCAGATCACAGTGTGTTTTGGCCAATTTTCTAGTTTTCACAAAAAAATTAGTTTTCAAATTAATATTTAACATAAAATGATAACAATGGCCTACTTTTATTAAACCTGCAAAAGCAAACATACAATATACCCTACCAAAATAACTATCAAAGCATAAGAAATCGACATCACAGAAAACCACAATCAAACTAGATTATCAATGGATTGAATACTAACACATTATACTAAAAACATGTTTACAAAAAGCATATGATACATCCAAAATCCAAATCGCAATCAGCTAGACCAACAAAACATCCTTTACCCATTAAACATTGGAGATGCCAAAAAAAATTAGATCCAGGTGGAGAAGTCAAGAACATCGAAGTCAGGAATAATGGAGCTACAAAAGAAGTAAGATGGAGAAGAAAGAGTGGAGATGGAAGATATGGTTTTTATTTTGTTTAAAAGGGTATTTGGTGAAATATAGTGAATTCCTTGGAATGTTAAAGATTTTATCTCATAAGTGAAAGAATTATGAATTCATATGTTTAATGGAATTTGGTGGAATGTGTTAAATTCCTATTCCATCCATTATCCAACCAAACATAGAAAATGAATGGAATTTAAATTCTAATTCCTATCAATTCCATGGAATTCTTTCAACCAAACACCCCCTAAGATAGGGCTGTCAATGGGTTCGAGTTGGTAGGTTCGGGTTGACGGGTTGGTGGGTTGCAAAACTCCGACCCTAACCCAACCCACTAAAAGTTTTAGATCAGAAATTTCAACCCTGACCCACAACCCGTCAACCCATGACCCAACCATGTGACCCGAGAAGCAAATATATATAAATATAAAATGGAATAAATCAACCAATATAAAGCTTTATCATTGATGGTGTAAACCGAAAACGAAGGGTCCAAAAAAGAAAGAAATATGAGGGTATTGTTAATACTTGGCAAAAAGTTAACAAACTTACCGCCTCATCCTACATCACTTATCATCTTACAGAATTTTGAATCCTCCTTTTATTTCATATTTGAAGTTACTTTAGGTTAGAAATATTAAAAATGAGAATAGGACGTATGAATTAGTGTAATGTGGAGTATGAACTATTATATATAATTCAATTATTTTAAAGATATTGGGTCGACGGGTCGACCTGACAACCCAACAACCCAACCCGGACCCAACCCAGAAAAAATCAGGTTGGTGGGTTGACGGGTTGATGAGTCGAAAATACTCAAACCTAATCTGATTTTTTTCAGGTTGGGTTTTGGGTTGGGTCGAAATTGACAACCCTACCCTAAGAAGTGACTCGGGCGGTTGGAAGGGTTAAGTAAAAAAAAAACTAATGAGTAGTTAAAAAAAAAAAATTAAATACAAGTTACACTACTATTTACAAAAAAGTTGGTAAAATCCATCCAATCCGAGACATAAGCATATTCGTCATCCTCTTTAACATAAAAAGGCTGACGTCTAACTCTTCTATTTGTCCTAGAATCCCACGCCTTAAACACACACACACAAACACACACACAGATCACTTGTTCTTCACTTGAATAGTCAACTGTCCTGCCGTTGACCACCATCTTCATAACCGCCGTCTTTTTTATGTCACTAATTCCAAATGTATGTTCTTTCCCACTTCATAATTATCATTATTCTCTTGAATTTGTATAATAATTTATATACATATGTATATATATATAGATCAGATGGGACTTTTTGAATTTTAGTGAAATGTTGACCTTTGTGTTTTTATTTATAGATCTTATGATTTAAAGATTATTTTTTTTTTTTGGTAATTGTAGAATTATCGGGTAGGGGTAAGACCGTCTATATGTGTACCTCAGTTATGACAGGGATTGAGTATCGTTGTAATATTATGATAATAATTCATGTAGTACTATGTTTTGGTATGTGCGAATTAGTTAAGTCATGTGGGTGTAAATCTTTCTCAAAATAGAGTAACAAATTGACTGTATTTATGTATATTTTTAATCTATAGATACAGTTTTATACATATTTTTGGAATGTGATTGTTTAGGTGAGAAAGGGAGGTTTTTTAATGTATTAGATACTAACTTAGTTAGTTATTGTACTTTTCTTTTTGGTACATGTAGGTCATTAAAGATGGTATTGCGTAGTCAAAAATGATTTTTTTTTTTTTTTTTTGTAAATATGTAAATCTGTTTTGATTTGTATTTAAGGTTGAATTTTATGTTAAAATTTATTAGTTTACTTATTATGATGTGATCTAAATGGTTACAAAACTGTCTTGTCAAGACTTAAGAGATCTACAAACAAGACTTGAAACAGAACAACTGAAAGAGTATGTTGGTATGTATAAAAAAACCGGCTGTCAAAAATGGACATGTGTATAAATATAAATATGTTTGATTAGGGTTTATTTTTATATAAGTGTGCTGAGTTCAGGATTACAAATTGACCCAAATTGTACGCAAAACCTTATTTTGACGACTCAGATGTACATTTAGTTAGTACGGTGACTAAAACACAAGACTAATGAAAACGTATCGTGGAAAAAAAATCATTTGCGATATGATATCTTTGTACACATATGTAATCACACAAGTCCCATTTGTTACATTTGTTTGGAAAAATGGTAGTATAGGCACAGAAAGCCAAAAAGGGGAATTTTATTTCGAAAAGAATATCTAGTAGCATAGTTTTGTGGCCTTGGTGCAGCATCATCCTCAAATATCATAAAGCTCTTTTTAGTTTAGTTTGACTATATAAGAAGATATGAGCTAACATGTAAAACATGTGCTACCGCAGATGTTCTGATAGTGTTTGGTGAGGTGCCTGTTGGTGCAAAGGTATCACTGGGTCTACAAGAAAGGTGTATGCCTTCCAAACCAAGGTAAATATTGTATTCAAAACTTTTACGAGTTGCATATCGATTGTCAATATGTACTGGAAAGTTCTGAAGATCAATAACTCATTAACTTGTTTGGTTCTAACATTAATTGCATATCAAGTTAATCAACTTCTTATAAATTTCTTAACGTATCCTTTTATTCTATTTGGTGTTAGGTAATGCTATGTGATTGCACAATGTCAAGATCATGTTTCAGTAGTTTGATTCTTTGTATCATGTCTTCAGGTGCAGGCTAGGAGAAGAAGCTAGTAATCTGTAATCTGAACAAAAATACCTTTTAGGTTTAATGGTTTTGTATTGCAAGGTCTAGATAAAATCAGATATTGTATGTTGTCACTTCGTGTTATATGAAGACGACTAGATCGTGGCGTGTGGGCATAAAAGACTTTTTAATGATGCCTGGTACTCGACAACGACCACAGTTCAAAGGGCCAAATTGGGTCATTATATTATTGTGCTTAGTCAGTATTTTCTTTATTGGAGTCTATATATATGCACCTAGGAACTCTGCGGCATGTTATATCTTTTTGTCCAGTAGCTGTTCTGAGTACGAAAACACTCCAACAGTTCCTTCCAGAGAATTAACCGATGAAGAGACTGCAGCCCAGGTGGTTACCAGGGAAATTTTGAAGTCACCTTCTGTTATCTCAAGAAATCCGAAAGTTGCTTTCATGTTCTTGACTCCTGGTCCATTGCCTTTTGAAATGCTCTGGGACAAGTTCTTTCAAGTGAGTTCCAGTTTATAACATTTTTATATGTGGCAAAATGGGCATTTTGGGCAACGGGTTAGAAAGTGTATATATTTTGTCTGTCAAACCCGGGCGGGTTGGCCCTAAATGCTTTTGGTTCAACATTTTTACTGGTAGTATGTTTAATTAATGATCAAAGAAGTTATGTTATATAATGATAATTAATGTATGAATAAAATGATCAAGGTGTCTTTATGTATTAAAGATGCACTTTGAATGACTTTTGACCCATTTCACCCATTGACCCATTTTTTTGGATATATATATATATATGGGAAAGGTTAGGTAAAGCATGCAGTACCTATCTTAGGTAAAGCAAGGGGGGATATGTAAAATTAAGGGGAGGTTATGTAAAATTCAGGGGGGGATATGTATGTTTATCATATTCAAAGATTTTAATTTGTAATTTTTTTTAAAGTGGCAGTACCTAAGCTTAGGTAAAGTCTGCAATAAGGATCATTTTCCCATATATATATATATATTTAGATTTTCTATGTATTAGAGATTGCCGTTCAGACCAAAATGGGTTGAAATTGCAATCTCTCATTTTCCCTTTGTTGGATTTCTTTTATTATAGCTCTACTATAATCTTCATTTGCATTGGATTGTTGGGTTTGAAGTCCGAGCTACATGGGCTTGTCTATCGGATGATTAGTAGGTCTGTTTAGGCTAACTTGTTCACCAAGGAATTAACCCTAGTTGTTCTCCTATATATATATATATATATATCCTCATATGTAATTGTAATCTAACGGTTCAGATTTATTTATATGATTTAAGTAAAGTTTTTTGTTGGTTATCATAGTGTTCCATGCACAACTTTTTCCATTAACTTGCAAACTGAAGACCTAATAACCAAGAGGTTGTGGGTTGTAGTCCAAGATGGGACAAATATGTGTATTTGGGTTGATAGTGTATATTTTCCTATTGAAAAAGAAAAAGAACAGTAAGCACACTGAAACATTGCCTGAAGTTGATTTTGCATGAGTTATATACATTTACTTGGAATAAATATATGCATGACTAACATTTTTAATAAATCAATTGCAGGGCCATGATGGTAGATTCACTGTTTATGTGCATGCGTCAAGAGAGCAACTGGGCCATGTTAGTCCGCACTTCATTGGCCGCAATATACGAAGTGAAAAGGTATCTGTTCCTTACAACTATATATCTATAATTTGTAGTCCTTTTTTTATAATACTGTAACGTTGGTCTAGTGTCATTAAATCACATAATAACTCGTTAGTTATATCAACTATTCATGATATAAGGTGGACTGCAATTACAGTTTTACATACAATGAAATGTTGAAGTATAGATGACCAGCCATAGCTCAAATAAATTCATAAGGAATTTTTTGGTTTTTCTTTAGGTTTTACCTGCCTTTTTATGGCTTGTTAATGTGTAGGTGGAGATAAGTTTTTTTTTACCTGTATACAAGAGCTCAGAGAATTGTGATACTGAGTTTTTCTTTGTTGATCTCATGATGCAATATGCAGGTTGATTGGGGGAAAATATCCATGGTTGATGCTGAGAAGAGACTATTGATGAATGCACTTCAAGACGAAAACAATCAACATTTTGTTTTGCTATCTGATAGGTAAATACTGACTTGGATCTATTTCACTTTAGGTTGTGTATTATCTTAATTCTTAAATGGTACATGTGGGTTAAATGTTTCCAGTTAGTTGAAAGTTTTTCAAAGTATACTTCTCATCCATACAACCTCCCAGTTTTATTATTCTTATCATATATTATCGTTTATCTAAGCAACTTTAACACATTATTCATTTGTAGAATTGGCTAAAAAAGTGTTTGCTGGTCAAACTAACTCAACCCTTATTAAAACAGGACCCATTTTAACCTGAAGTCTATTTGAGCCATTGTCCAACCTGCTTAATTTGCCAAATCAAGTGAGATGCACTACGTGTGCAGAAAATAAGTAAATTTGTATTATTAATTATTTAAGTTATCTTGCAGCTGTGTACCATTGCATCACTTTGATTATGTGTATAACTACCTAATCTTCACGAATATCAGCTTCATCGACAGGTAAGACTATAATACTTTCTGAAAGACATGACATGCATATTTTAACCTTTTTTTTTTGTTTTTGTGCAAAACTTTTTCAACAAATTTCTCTTCCTGCTCTATTTAGCTATGATGATCCAGGTCCACATGGAGCAGGTGGGAGATATTCAGAACATATGTTGCCTGAAATTGAATTTAAGGATTTTCGTAAAGGCTCACAGGTATTTATCAAGCATGATCACTTTATTTCTTATGTCTTTTGGGTTTACGGCCATCAGTTAGATGATTATCTTTCTAGTTACTTAAAGTAATAACATAAGATATATATGAATGAATATGGTGACAGCTTTAGAGAAAAGAGAAGATAGTGAATCTTAAAGAAGTTCCTCCTCATAAACTCTGAATTATAGTTTCTAAATTTGTTGTTTGTTTCATTACACTCAAGCACTGCTACTGCATATCTGATGCACGTCTACACACACAATTCTGCAGTTAAAAGTTAATGCAAGTTCATATTTCGTATCTAAGTTATATAAAATCTGGTGAACACTTTAATTCTACAGTTCTACTTAACATTTTTTGGATGACCTATAATGATAAATAACAGATTATACTTCTCGTTTCTGCTCTTCTGCATACTCTCTTAAATTGTTAAGCTACATTTTCATCTCGCATCTCCTACTTTGGACATCCCTAATGTATGCATCAAACACCAAATTGGTTCAAAAAAGGCATCTATGAAGAATATGCTTACACTAACTTTGATTCATCTTCAATATAGTCACCCAATTTTCACACCAAAATCATTACCAACTTTTACATATTCTAACTTCTAAGCTACATAGTTTATTGTAATTTCATTACCTTAATTATCATACCAACACTTATAAGTTTGCTTTCAACATTTATACTTTTATACGCGGACACCACAATGGCTAAATGAATTTAACATAATTCCATCACAAAGATAATTTTTTTAAATCCTATAACGGAGGTTACAAGTCTAATATCTTGTTTTCAGAATTGCAATATTTTTCCTATACAAATAGAGCTGTGCAAAACTTAGTATGAAAATGTGCTATCAACAATCTATACCCGAACCATACTGTCACTCACCAGTACCGAGTATATATGGTACGCATGCTACCAATTATAGCAAATAATTGATGTCGGTAGGGCCTAGGGGAGAAGACAGTATTATTTAGGGCTGGTCCAGGCAGAAGTTATTTTTTTTTTGTTTCACTTTAGTTAAAATGTTGTTACTTTACTCAAAAATTAGACTAAAATCACTTGTCAAAAAGTGGGACTCTGTTTTTTTATATTTTTTGTAATCTATCGTGGATGCTTTATGTAGATATCTTGCTGTAATGCATGAACTATTTGACAAAAGTTATAATGCCTTTCTCATGTACGTCTGCAGTGGTTCACAATGACTCGGCGACATGCTTTATTAATTATGGCCGATAGCCTTTACTACAGGAAATTTCGGCTTTTCTGCAGAGTAAGTACATTCCGAGACATTCCTGTTTTATGAACAGCTAGACTACTAAGTTATAAAGTAAAGAAGTTAATCTGTAGTGGTTGTGGACGCTCACTTATTCTTCCCCGTGCAAGTTTCCATCTTGCAGACTTCAATTTATTGCAAGGCAATCCATAATGTAATTACCCACGGCCTATGTATATCTGTATATATGTATGTACATATAATGCATACACCATTCACGATAAGCACTCTTTTGTTGGATATTGGCTTTCTTCAGTCATTATCTACTTACTCCCCCAGTTCAAAAAATGCAATATTTCATCCAATCATCCAAATGGGTTGAATGTTGTCCCAATTTGTATGAATTATAAAAACCTTGTTAGCAGGTCTATTATTACACTTGAAAAGTTGAAATAATAATTTTAATAGTTATGATTTAATGACTACAGAGTACTTTTTAAACTGAGTTTTGGTTTTGAAATCAACAGCCAGCTTTTGAGGGACGTAATTGCTATGCTGATGAACATTATTTCCCCACACTTTTTAAGGCAAGTACTTATAATCCTTTTTTTACTCGGTTTTGGCACTTTATTGTTCTTTCTAGTTTCTGACATGCTGTTCCATTCTTTTTTTAGATGGTTGATCCTGGTGGAATTGCAAACTGGTCTGTAACATATGTAGATTGGTCTGAAAGGAAGTGGCATCCTAGGTCATATAAACCTCAAGATATTACTTCGAAGCTTCTTAGAAACATTACGGTACGATATACCTAATTTGTTATCTTACATGCTAGTGACATTACTCATTTGTGACCATGAGCTCATTGTTTGGAGGCATAAACACTAGTTTTAAAGTGCAATGAGACAGTAAAGTTGAAAATTTAAGCCGTTTACTTATGAATGGGTTGACTTGGACTATGTTCAATCTGTAATGGGTTGATGGGTCTTGCAGATATAATAGAAAAAAGCTAGCTTAAAAACCCTTAGTGTATTTTTAATGCATGGTACCGCTTTAGATCATTGTAGGGATAGTGCATGCATAGGCCACTCGAGTACTCAAAAGGATAGACTAGGGTCCTCCACATATGACACTGAAATAGCAATTATGTTTCAATTATGCCAGTTTGACCAAAACTACTTGTGGAAGTATTATAAAATGAACTTTAAGGTTTTGTCACTTCTTAAGTTGTAATAACAAAATTTCTTTGAAACTACCTTAATGAATCAATTATAGGTGGATTGTAAAAATATAATTGAGTGGTTCTAGGAGCCTAATTATCATTTTACAGCTCTAGATGTGGCTAACATCTGAACTTACGGGCTTTTGTCATTTTACATTTTTCCACCAAGTTTTTCAGCTCGATTCGGGCTTAACGAAACCAAATTTCTACTTCGGTGGCCTCTGATGCCGCTTGTTATTTGGGTGGCTGTAATATAACATTTTAATTACTTGAGTTGCCTATGTAGACATCATCCACATCATTTTATTGACAAAACTATTACTAAAATTATATGTTTTTTTTTATTAACAAGAGCTCAGATATTTTGGGCATAAAAGTGTTGTGGCTCAATGCGAAACATGCAGTGCTTGATAATGCACATTGCACACTCTGCCTTTGCCATTATGCTAACTTTTGGGGTTCTCATGAGTAACCAATTAACACAATATTGTATATTTGTATTGCAGAGTTTTGATACTTGCCTGCATTTCACAAGTGATGAAAAGGTAAGACTTTAATCACCCTCTTGTTCCTCATTGTAATTCATTCCAGAAAAGGGAAAATTTTGTTTATTGGGTCAAAGAAACTTTTCAATCTACTATACTGATGGTACTGAAATATAAATCAGGATATCTTAAGTACTGCTTCTTGAACGGTATTTTTATAAAAACTATGAGATATTCATGTATTATTTAGAATACCGCCGCGTCTCAAAAGACAACACACTAAAACCACCATCTTTAATGAAACATTATTCATCACATTTGTTCACTTTTGCAGAAGACCGTGTTGACAACGCCGTGCATCTGGAATGGAATGAGACGGCCTTGCTTCTTATTTGCAAGAAAGTTCTTTCCCGAAACATTGGATAATTTGATGCAACTTTTCTCAAATTCTACACCAGTCTGAAAATAAATTGGACAGTGTTATTTGTGGATCAATTCACAACAGAATCTGATCCCCTTTCCCCATTAAACTCTGTATACCAACTTGTAATTCCTATCTGAATATGTGCTTCAGAGTTGACGATATGAAGTTTTGAAAATTTCCATTTTTGAATCTACTATGATTGTTAGTGTTGTTACCTTATTACACAGAATACTTTTGAGCAATCATCGATCGAGGCACATCTTGCTTCAAACTATATTCTTATGTTATATGTAAAGACTTAACAAAGATAGATGAAGTCTAATGGATTCAGTATTTTGAAGTCTATAAGATGCGATATTTTTGCTGTTTTAGAATAGATCGTGCTTTTTAAAATAGGTTTAAGACTTTAAGGTTTAGCAAAAAGTCATATAGGTTTACATTAATCACAGATAATTGCGACTTACGTACACAATCATAATGTTAGAATTCATCAAAAAATAACATTTTTTTAAACCGACTTCACCATTATTAGCATGAAAAATGTGGCAGCATCATAAATCAAATCCGAGAAAGAGATTCAACATTCCAAACAGTGGTAGTATATGATATACCCAAGGGTGTACACGATTAGGTATGAACTACGAAAGAAAGGGGAGTACGTGTACACGGTGACTTTTGGTATAAAAAGATGAACATGTGGAAGATGGCAAAATCAGATTTAATTGTTCTCATTGTTGTTTGCGAACAAAGAGAGTTTGAGGCAGAGGTTTGCCGAGTAAAAGATACAACACAACGATGTGAAAAAATCAAGATAATTGAACACTTACTCCCCTTAGAGACGTTCAATACTCGAGAGGCAAATTAGATGATTTAAGGCGATTCATCAATAGTGGTCACACACACGGGCATGATGCACGACTTCAAAATGAGATGGATGAGAATTCTAACACGAGTACTAGACAACCAGGGAAGTGTGGTTAATTTTATGTAATAGAATATATAGGTGATTACAGGAAAGCATGTGATCGACAAAATGTATGTTGTTTGTTTATGAGAGTTGTGATATCCCCTCAAAACTCCGAATAAAGATCCGTCACTACAACCAATACCCGGCTTCACCACCACCAGATTCGACGTCCCCTCAAAACTCAAAACATAGGGACGAAATTTGTAATTCATTTTTAACCGTCGTAATTGGTTTGGACCAAAAGTGATGGCGGAGCATGAAAGTCAAGGATGAAATTTATAATTTTGTGAAGTTATGGATGAAACCTGAAATTTGCGATCAAACCCAAGGAACAAATTTGTATTCTTTTTCTAACACCTTTTGATGGCTATTTTTTTTTTAAATGCAGAGCAGATAAATGGCTAACACCTTTTGATGCGTCCATGCCGGGTTCGAATCTTGACAATGCCCTAAAGGGTTTGCTCTCCAATGTGAAAATGATATAATATTGCTAAGACCCCTTACCACATTTGCATATAGCAAGATTTGAACCCATAACCCCTGAAAAGAAACCAAAAAGTGAAAAACCCCTTCCTTTTTACTACTAGGATATCCCTAATTGTTGATAAGTAGAACTTTAACATTTATTTTTGTTTGGTTTTTTGTAGCCTTCATCATTTGTCTCATGTTGTTGGGAATTCTTCTTTATCCGTATAGCTTTTGATTAACACTTCTTCAATTCCATTAAAGTTTTTATTGTAAGTTATATACACAAAAACTTAAACACTAAACTCCATAAACTAAAGGTCTAAAACCCATTAATACTTAAAAAACATCAAAACATACAAAAACAAATCCTAAATACTAAAACATAGAGCCTAACTTTTAACGGTAATCCCTAACATTATTTGTAAACCATTATAACTTTTTAAACCCCAAATTGCTAATGCTAAAATATAAGATTTAAAACAAAATCATGAATTATGGATTATACCGTTAACGTTTCTGAATATATGAGCAAGAAAGCTCTTTGACGAAGTCGATGCAAAAAAAAAAGATCCATTAAGACACAATTAAGAAGTTCTGATATTTAGTATTTAAAGGAGGCAGCTTGCATGCCTATTTCAATACAATTAAACTAGCTACTAACAAAGCTCAAATACATACATGTATATATGTTTTTAGTGTTTTGTTAAGCTTAATTAATTAAGTTGATATATATTTCATAAGTAAATAGGATCACCAATCATGGGAGCGGGTGATCACCGGATGAACGATACAATTGAGGCCAAAGATGTCCTCAAACGCGTTCCGGTGACAAAACCTCCATTCGAGATTAGCGATCTCAAGAAAGTGATACCACTTCATTGTCACGAACGCAATCTCACACGTTCTCTCTACTTCCTTTTTCGTGACTTGTTCTCTTGCTTCACGCTATACCAAATCGCATCAAACTACATTCCTATTCTTCCTAAACCCCTAAATTACTTAGCGTGGCCAATTTATTGGTTCTGCCAAAGTTGTGTTTATATCGGGCTATGGACCATTGGTCACGATTTGGGTCATGATAGTTTTAGTGAGTACAATTGGCTTAATAACACACTTGGTTTTTTTCTCCATTCATTTCTTCTTAGTCCATACTTCTCCTTCAAATATAGTCATCGTAGCCACCACGCACACACCGGTTCAATAGAGTATGATTTGGTATGGGTCCCAAAAAGGAAATCGGATGCCCTTTTTTCAGAAGTTCTCAACAATCCTGTAGGGAACTTTTTCTTGATGTGCCTTAGGTTACTTATTGGCGTCCCGTTGTACTATACCTTCAATCTTAATGGAAGAAAATACAATACTTTTGCAAGTCATTTTTACCCTAAAAGTCCTATGTTTAATGATAGCGAACGCAAATTAGTTTGGCTAACTGATGCCGGATTAGTTATAACTTGCTACGCATTTTACAAAGTTGTCACGGCCAATGGCACATCATGGTTTTTTTGCATTTATGGTATACCTTGGATGATAATGAACGCGCAATTCGCACTCATCACTATGATGAACCATTTTCATCCAGCACTGGCTCACTACGACTCGAAGGAGTGGGATTGGCTAAGAGGGGCTTTATCAACGGTTGATAGAGATTTCGGCCGGATTTTAAACAATGTTTATCATGACAACCCTTGTGGGCATGTGGTGCATCATTTGTTTTCAAAAATCCCTCATTATCATCTTGTGGAGGCAACCAAGGCTATCAAACCCGTTCTAGGTGACTATTACAAATATGATGATACCGCGATATTAAAGGCTTTCTGGAGAGAATCAATGAACTGCATTTACGTCGAACCAGATGAAGTTACGGAGAAAAGTGGTGTGTATTGGTTCCGCAAGTAGACTTCATGAGTCCTTACACTTCAATTCCATAAAACCACGAAGAAAATCATATGTATTTACTACTAGTATATATGCCTAAATAACGAAGTGTAAAGATTTACTATGGCCCTCTATTTCGATCTCTTTCAACTTTCTTAATCTTCTTTATAAATATTGTGAAATCTGGCATTTCAAACAATGTTCAAGCAGGGGCTTGCCCAGATGGGGAGCCAGAATTATATTTCTGAATGGAAGGGGCTCCATGACAATAGATGTACTATTCAAAGCTATCTTCCAATCTTCCAATAAATATAAAACAACTTCCTAAAATTATTTTTAAAAAAGACACAACCCTTGGATGAAAAGCTTCTTTCAATGGTAACTATTAGATTAATATGCTTACTTCATTTCCCTTTTTTAGAATTACTAAATAACATTTTAAGTCCTTGAGATTAAATTCATGAAAATCACATCGTTTATAATTTATCCCAACATTTATGAAAAGCTACATTTTAATTCCCACTGTGAAATCTATTTGTCGTCGAACCCATTTTAATTTGCAACCCATGTTTTCTACATCGTTACATTCAAACATTTATAATCAAACATTTCTTTAATAATAATAATAATAACAATAATAATAGATTATGTTTTAATTTGCATTCAGAAAAGAGTGGGAGCACAACTTATATTTAGACTCTCATCCAACTTTATGTAAAAGTTTCTTTTTAATATATTGAATAAAGTTATAATAATAATAATAATAATAAATAATAATAATAACTTATAAATTACAGTTTAATTAACCGTTCATTTGTAAATATGGACCCTCAAAAATAATATTACAAATAATAATTGTAGAATATTATTATTATTTTACATTATTTTTTGTGAGTTATCACTAAATTACACTTTTTAATTTTTAGATTTAAGAATAAATCTTACTAAATACCTAATTAGTTTTTAACACTTTTTAACTTTTTATAATTATCAATAACTAAATTAATAAAAACATACTTTCACAAATAAAATCTAAACTTATAATGTTTCAGTTGATGATGGAAATACAATCCACATAATAATTTATGTCCACGTCTTATAAAACACAAAATATATTTCTTGATATATATCTTAATATATATATATATATGCTAGCATCTATATTATAATACACTTTCACATATATTTCTTGATATATATCTTATTCTTAACTTGCACTAAGGGCACTAGTTAGCAAATCCCTTAATAATTAATCAACCAACTGCAATAGTAACATAGAAAACTAAAGTATCATATATGAAACTTATACTATTTAAAAATGTTTGTTTTTTTAGTAAACATCTAATTTTTAGTGTAAAATATCTTAATTCTTAACCTTAAGTAATAATAAAAAAGTATATATATCAATTAGTTTTCAAACATAAAAATAAAAATATTTATACAAGGTATATCTTATTATTAAAATTTTAAGTATACATAAATTTAATAATTAAGAACCTTACGCACAGATAATTGTATATTGTAAATTTGCAATCTTCTATTTAATTAAAAAAGTTATCAATATGATAATTCAAGATTGGTCCCTGTGTTTTTTTTTTAGTTTTCACAATGAGGTCCCCATTACGAGTTTGCTAGCAATGGGGGTCCTTCATGTGTTATATGAAAAGACAAATTGTCCCTGCATGTGATGTCACGGTACCCGCGAAAGGTTCTGTTAAAGGGGATTTATTGCAAAAGATTTTTAAAATAGGGATCCCATTGCTAAAGTATGCAAACTACATGGATCAATCTTGCAATTAACTCATAAAAGAATTATAAATTATGTCATATTATCCATGATAAGTTTTAGTGTTTTATTTAATATATTTCCCGCGTATTATGCGGGTTGATAATCTAGTTTTAATAATATATAAAGAAGTAAAAACTAATTTGCAATCAATAATGGTAATTTAACTTTAAACAAAAAAGAAATGTTTAATTTACATACTTAATATATAAAATAAAAACAAAATTAAGTATTTACATCAGAAAAAAATCAGTTCTTTTACAAAATCTATATAAGTAAACAAAAGTAATACATAGTTTATGTAAAAAATATACTAAAGTCGGCGCGACACAACGGAGATGATCATGACAACGACGGTGGTAGCTGTGATGGGTGGTGACGTCCGCGACAACGAAAAATGTAGGTTATTAATGTAAAAGGAGTGGTTTAAATATTTTTAAGATTTTGTGATATGTGTTGTAAATTAATTCATTAAAAGTATTCAATATGCTCATGGTTAATGTAAGTTAATTAACAAGGACATACTTTATTTCAAAATTCTAAAGTTGAAAAAAAAATCATGGTATTTTATTTATATAGGAATAAAGATAAATTATTTTTTTTTTTTATAAAAAAAACATATAACTTTCATACACTTTCATACTTATGAAATAAAAAAATAGCTAATAACATGAAGATTATTGTGATTGGAAATACCAAATAATGTGAAATATTCATTTGAAAACTAATTTTTTTTGTGAAAACTAGAAAACTGACAAAAACACATTGTGATCTAAATTTAACACAATGTGTTTTTATTGTGTAACCTAAAATACGTTGTGTTAAGTTTTAAATCACGGTGTGTTTTTGATAGCGTTGTAAATCGGAAAATTGTTCAAACACACTGTGATATGAACTTAATACAATGTGTTTTCGAAAAACATAGTAAAAACACATTGTGTTAAATTCAGATCACAGTATGTTTTGGCAGTTTTCTAGTTTTCACGAAAAATTTAGTTTTTAAATGATCAAAACCCATCAAATACTTATACATATCAGAAGTCAAAAGTCAAAACTAAATATTTTGAAAATTGAAAATCATTGAACATTACAAACTAACTTCTCACTCTAAAAAAGCAAAAAGACAACAAAAAAATAACCGTCTTCACACTCTTTCCTCTCCAACGCTATCCAAACGCCAAACACCACCATCACTGCCGGCAATCTCCGACCCCTGAAACATCTTCTTATCCTACGATGCTGCATCACCGCTAATTAACATGACCATATATTAAGGGAAATTGAGGGTGGCTCGGTTCAAGAAATCATTCGTAACAGACGGTCATTCAAATAGCATGTCACTGGAAAGCATAGATGTTGACGGGGGAAAAACACCCCCAACGTCGTCCCTTGCTTCGCCACTAGGCGTGTCAAAAGGGGAGCAAGGGGGCTATTTAAATTTTGTTATGTATTTTTAAATTTTTCATGGATTTAAAATATTTTCTCATAGGTTTTTTAACATTTTGTTCCTTTTAAATTTATATTTCATGAATTTTTAAAATTTTCCTTACTAAATTTTTTTTTCTTGTGCGGTCTCTGGTTAGTTCTTCCAACATGCACTAGTTCCACAAACACTTGAAAAAATTTCCAAATGTGACGCTGCCTTATAATGAGGACATAATATATCCTCGCTATTGCCGCTACACGACAACAAAATTGGACGGAGTGATTTCTCAATGCCCTTGCAAAAAGTGTTATATTCATTTATTTATTTTTTATTAAAAACTAGTCCTAATACCCATATAATGCACGGTAGTTATATAAATTGTATCATAAAGAAATTCAAATATGACATATACATGATTTATAAGTATAAAATAAATTGCGATTAAAGTAAACCGATGATCAAAGGTAAATTATGATAAACAGTAAGGATAAATATAATATACGTTTAGTTAGAGTTTGGATTTACTATTTTTACAATCACATCAAAATCAAAACTTGTAAGCGTAGTGGATAACCTTATGATTTCGAATCGTAAACTTAAATTTTTAAAGTCTTCATGTTTATAACTTATTATTATATATTCAAAATAATATAAATAATAGGAGTTAAATAATTGAAAATGAAATAGAAACACTTGTACTAATAAAAAATGATCAATCAAATAATGTTATAATGTGTTTTGTATCTATAAATCAAGAGTTATAGTTCAATTCTAAGTCTACTAAGAAAATTGAATGTATCAATGTATGTACAATTAAAAAGCAAATTTAATAAAATAAATAAATTAAAACGATACGTGCCAATCAAGGATTTCGCCACATGTCATTTTAAGAATATCTCAATCCTGTTTTAGTTTATTGGTAGATAGATAATATACATGTTTTGAATTTTCAATTCTCGTTAAAAATTTAAATATTCTCGGGTCATTTATGGACCAAACATGTCCACATAATAGGTATTTTTTTATATATTGTTTTAATATAAATAATTTTATTTTAAAATTTTCATTTCTCATGGAAACTAAATGAAATTCTTAATCTATTTATTGCAAAGACATGTCCTTACAATATGTAATAGAAAATAGGTTTTTATAAAACTATTGTAATTACATGTATATTCTATTTTCACCAAAAGGAAGTAATTAAAGTCCTTAGTTTTTTATAAAACTATTGTATTCACATGTATATTCAATTCCCACCAAAAGGAAGTAATTAAAGTCCATTGTTATCTATTATAAGTACATGTCTTAGATTATATATTTAGATTTTAGATAAAATAAAATAAGTATTAAAGTAAAATAAATAAAACAATAGGTTTCTGTTAATTAAAAATCATTGTGCATAATGAAAATCATCGTGGATCCATATCAATTGCTTTGTGAATAGTATTCATGCATTAATTTAACTATAATCTAAGGATCAAGATCTTGTTTTACTTTTCTTATTTTAATACTAGCTTGTTTTACTACACCAAGTCCCTGTATATTTATATGTATTTAAAAACAATACAAGAACAACTAATAAGAGTTTGAATAATGAAATATATAATGTTTGTTGTACAATAATAACAAAAGAAGCATGCAGCTAGAACAAATATGGAAAAAATTTATAGAAACAAAAATGGGAAAAAAAATAATTCAAAAAGGGAGGCTCATAAAACGTGTATGTTTTGGTGTATTAATTAAAATCAAAGCATGCAACTTGAAAGAAAATTGGAGAAAAAAATAAATCAAAAAGGGAGGCTGATAAAACATGTATGTTTTGGTGTATTAAATAAAAACAAAGCATGAAACTTGAAAGAAAACCAGAAACAAAAGGAGGAAAAAATCAAGGGAGCTGATTGGTAGTAGGGATATGCGTGGTCCGATTTGGTTGGTTTTTGTTAAAAATCTCAACCAAACCAATGTAAACGGTTTAACATATTTTCAAACCAATCCGTCCAAATTATTATGCCAAACCAAACCAAGTTTGGTTTGGTCCGGTTAAATGGTTATCATACTTTTGACGTTCATATATAAAAGCTTTTAGTGATACCAAATTGCAAAAGTTTCACTCATACTTAAAATGAAACACAAAGTATTTTGAAAATATAAATATTAATTAGCTTGGTGATTTAGGGATTGTATCTTTAAAAAATTTTAATCTAGATATTGAATATGTCCAACTTTATACCAGCTAATAATTTGTTATTTATAATTTATAATATTGAATATTAATATATACATGAACATATACATATATATATATAATATATATATATAATAAACATACCATTGATATAATTAAATGGTCCGGTTTGGTTAAACCGGTTTGATAAAAGTCTAAAACCATGAACCAAACCATAAGAGCAGTTTATTAAAAAGGCAAACCGACGGTTTAATTTTTTGATTTTAAACCGACCAATCCGTCCAATTACTTCGATTTAAACGGTTTAGCCGGTTTATACCAAACCGTGCACATCCCTAATTGGTAGGCAGCTATGAAAAGCAAAATGATATATAACAATACAAATTAATTAATATGTATTAGAAATAACACGACTATGACAAAAAAAATTGCAACAAATTAAATTATGTTTTCTTTTTAGAAAAAAAAAAGCATGTAACATCTAGAAACGGATTAGAATATAAAATAAATAGAATAAACTGACAGTTTGACTATGCAACAGGCTGGTAAATAGTTTGGTTCATTCACTTCATTGTACATTCATTTCACTGTTAATAAAGAGATATAATGTTTAAATTTTTTATGAAAATGGTCTATATTTAATAAATGTTTGGCTTAATTAACAAAAGCCATGTGATATGTCTTGGTCTATATTTTCTCAACATCAACATATTTCATTTAAACATGTATGTTTTAGTGTATTAAATATAAGCGAAGCATGCAACTTGAAAGAAAATTGGAAACAAAAGAAGGAAAAAATCAAGCGAGCTGATTGATCGGAAGCTACGCAAAAGCAAAATGATATATACCAATACAAATTAAGGGTATGTTTGGCACAAAAGCTTGGAGCTGAGGCTGTAGTTAAGGGCTTGGAGCTGGAGCTTGACTTGGAGCTAGGGGCTGGGGCTTTTTTTCCAACCCTCTTCCTACGAGTTTTTATTTTAAAGACTTTTTGGGGCTTTTAGGAGTTTTTCGGGGCTGGGGCTTTTGATTTCTTATGTATTGCCAAACAGGGCTATAATTTTCAAATGAGCTTATTTTTAAAAGCTAAGGGCTATAAAGCCCTTAAAAGCCCTTGCCAAACAGTCCCTAATTAATATGTATTATAAATAACATGACTATGACAAAAAAAAATTTACAACAAATTATGTTTTTTTAAAAAAAAAGCATGTAACATCTAGAAACAGAAAAGAATATAAAATAAATCGAATAGACTGACAATCAACTACGCAACAGGTTGGTAAACAGTTTGGTGACGGCTTAGGGGTGGGATGAGGTGGACGACGGGTCGAGATCCGATTTTTAACTTTTTTTTGTGTATATGTATAAAAAATATATATGTAATTAACTTAACTCATTACAAAATCTAACAATTAACCAAAAATTACATACATATAATTTAACTTACATAAAGAACACACTTACACATCTATTGCGGATAAAATAAGTTATACTTTTCAATCTTGGAATGTAACCGCAAGCGACTCTAATATCCTTTTAGACCTAAACCGCTCTACAATAAAGTAACAATATAAATACTATTACATAGTTTGATTTGATATATAACTTTTTTTCGTCATTATATTAAAAATACTTTATATGATATAACCCGGCTCTGATTGTATATTCCTTTCACTCTTAATAAAAAGAGATAATGTTTAAATTTTTGTGAAAATTAATTATTTTAATAAATGTTTGGCTTAATTAACAAAAGCCATGTGACATTTCTTGTTCTATATTTTTTCAACAACAACATATTTCATTTAAACTTATATACAAATGTAAATGCGTTAGGACCATTTGTACTAGGCAAACGTGGCTTAACAAGTGATTAAAAATTTCACGTCGACTTTTGAGTTGGAGTTGAAAACCCATCCATGACCTGGGTGTTTTTGTGTATCCTCAAACAGTTTCGGTGTCATCCAAAGTTGGAAAATAGTTAATAAAAAAATATATAGTTGTGTTTGGAGAAACAATTTGGTGCACGCAGTCACGCATATACAATCAGGGTAGAGATTCCCTCAAGTTATCACAACTTGATTAGTAAAGTTGTAATGATATTGACCATTAGATCAAAATCAATGGTTGAGATTTAAAAGTGAATATTGAATCTTGACCATTGATTTCAATATAATGGTCATAATCCTCCTAACTTTACCCTCAAGTTGAGATTAACTTGAGGGAATCCTCACTCACCCATACAATTAAGAGTTCACGGGTCGCTTATGAGTTTTTGGATCCCAATCAACGCTCCATGTGAAAATTTTAACATGTCAAGCCACACATTAGCATTTAACAAAAGATTAACGGATGAAGCATCGTGGTTGGATCAGTGGTAAACATTCTATCTTCTGGAGACAGAAGTCATGGGTCCGATCCTCATATCTCATGCAAATGTTGGAGGGTGTTTCTACCATTTAGGTAGAACATGGAAACAACCTCTTTACTTAGGTAGAGGTAAGATCTGCCTACATCTTAACCTCCACCATACACCGTCGAAGTATTGAGGCTTAAAACTCGCGAAATGCAACACTGAGTTGTTTCATTCTTTCTTTCTCTAAAAGATTAATGGATGATTAAAGGATGAAACTAGTATCGATGTGTGTTTTTTAATAAAATTTTATTTTTGATAATGCAATCATCATTTAAAAAAACGAAGTATGGTCCCTGTCTTGATAGCACAGTGGACATCCTCATCTTGCAATGAAATTTGGGCCTTGGGAGACCAAGGTTCAAATCCGAGCAAGCAAAGGTTTCCTTCAATTTAGCGTCGTGCCTTCTGTAGCTGCTAATTATTGGTGTGGTTTTTCCTCCCCTGTGGTTCCCTGACTTCGTGGATCGGTCGCTAGTGACTGCCGGCTCAATTGGATCTAACCACTAGTCGTCCCGTGACACGAACGTTAAAAAAAAACGGAAGTATGGATAATTTTTATTAAATGAATAACTTAGGAATACGTAGTCAAAAAATTGATCTCTATCATAGCCATTTATTTAGATGACAATGAATGGAAATCTAAGTTAGTCGTAATTTATTTATGTATTGAATATTAAGTTAGTCGTAAATTAAAAATGAAGTTTTTATGTTGTGTTCACAAATGAAAGTTGCTACAATATTTATTTATTATTTTTTTAACGACAAGTGTTAGATGTTAATGATTCGAATTCCGAAATGACATCCAAGATGAGCAATATGCTGAAAGTTGGAATTCGCGCACTCTTACAGAAAATAAGTGATAAAACATATGACCACATGCTATTAATTAAATCCGGAAAAAAGATATATTGTTAAATCAAGTTGAAATGTGTAAAGTGGAGTAGTTTTCATGTATTCTACTGCTCTGTAAATCTGTCTACTTTATAGGGGTGTAAGAAATGAACCGGAAAATCGAAAAACCGATCTGAACCATGTGATTCGACTTTGGAAAAAACCCGAAAAAACCGATGTGTAACGGGTTTGGTTACGGTTTTCAATATTTATTACCCGTGGTTAACCGGACCGAACCGAATTTTGATATATACCTACATACAGTATAATCATATTTATATATATTTACACATATATGTATTACATGAATACATTATCTACATATATGTTTAGCTAAATTTTTGTATTTTGTCGCCTAAAATATTTACAATTTTACAAACTTTCTTTCACAATATATAATTAGTTTTGGATATTCTAAGTAATTTTCTTATATATATATATACTTTTTCAAGAAAAGTTGCTAACTTTATTTAAAATATTTATCAAAAATATTAGTAATATCATATAGAAGACATTTTAAGTAGTAAATTATGATACTCTTAAATAGAACTTGCATTGCATAAATATAACGTTAGAAAAAAGTAATTCCAAAATTAGATGTAGTGTATATTTATTTATAAAACAAAATATTAATTGTAGTTAAATAATTAAACATTAGTTAATACAATGTAAATTTAATATTATAATTGAAAACTTAAACTTTATACTATCATAATCAACTTTAATAAATGGTTAACCGAAAACAAAACCAAAATTAACCAATTTTTTCGGGTAACCGAAATTAATGGTTCAAAATTTATAACTAACCGAACCGAACTGAAACCCGAAGAACGGTTTAAAATTTCTTGTTAACCGAACTGAACCGAATCATTTACAGCCCTAGTGCTTTATTAAAAGAAATTTTTTTTTAACTTTTACAATCAATGACATGTCATTTAATTATAGTTTTAAAGAGTTTATAACAAAAATGGTGTTTTTGGAAAATTTATTTATTAAAATGGTGTAATTTAAAAATTTATTCACTAAAATAGTGTGTTTATGTTTTTAGATTCTTTTCATTTTTGTTTATATCATCCCAACCTCAATACACCCGATTCTTTTACAAACAAATGAAAAAAAACTTTTCATTTACCATCATAATCAACTAGTTTCGCATATACACTCCCAGCAATCTATATTGTTACCTCAAATATATAAGCATATTTACCTTTATAAGAATTACCCCATTTGATCATTTTTATTTAATCATTTTTATAAAAGTAATTCATGGAAAACATTAAACACCAATAAATTTTTTATCTCTGTTATTAATATCGATCCATACTAGATTATAACCCGCATAAAACGCGAGAAAAATGCAGCATTTTACGTATAAAAGACTGACAAAATATATACAATAAAAGATATAAAAAGTTGCCTTATCAAAGACTAAAATAAGAACAATCACATAAGTTACAAATGAGACAATAATTAACTTTCTAGAGCTTCATTGGGTGAAAAGCTTTAATTGGACAACTTTTTTTACAAAGGTATTTCATATAAATTTATTTCACATAATATACCAATAAACTAAAACAGGATTAAGATATCATTTAATCGACACGTGATGCTTTTTTTTTCTTAAGCGATCTCCTAACATAAATATCATTTCAATATTTATTGTGTTGAAAGTTTAGTGTTTTTTTTTTAAATCAACTCGCCTATCCTATCATATAATATTAACTATATACATTGTAAAATAAGCACCGCTATTCGTTCAAGGAGAAAACATGAAATTAAAGAGCTGTGACGTTGAATAAGTATGAAATTGTTGAGCTCCTTGGATGTTGCGTTTGTTAATAATTTAGTGTCGAAAATTTCATACTTATTAAAGTTGAGGGATTTAAAAGGTATAAGACTAAATGTTTAGTCAAAGATGATGTCATCAAGGTTGATCTAATGTTGAGTATTAAATATTGAAAAATAATAGAAGGTATTGATTTCTTTAATTTAGATTTAAAGTTTCTTTTTTAATATATATAAAAGATGGTGAAATTTAATTAAATTTTTCACTAATAGACCGTGAATCATTAACAATATCATTACATCATCTTATCTAAAATTTAACCTTTAAGTTTCAAGAAAACTTGAAATCTCACAGTTGTTTTTAAAGTTTTATGAAGTTTCTACTCGACATTTCGTTATCTTAAATATTTTATTTTATTTTTTATTTTATCTATAAAGATTTTTCATTTTTAGCCCATATCTCGATTTGGCAAATCGTATTTTAACAGGTCTTAACAGGTTCAGTGCGCACAAAATTTTTAGCTTTCAAACATGAAAACGACTCATTTAACACTCGTCTTGTATGATTTGAGCTTGACAGTTATTCGTTTTATGTATCAAAAAAGTTAAATGTTGAACTTTTAAATATTGAAAACAATTATTTTTGAAAATAAAAAAAATTGCATAGTACATTTTCTGCTTAAAAATTACTTTAACAGGTCTTAACAGGTACCCAATTGCCAGCTTTGCTATGAAATTTATGATCTTTCATTAGTTTCTTACTTTATAAAAGTAGTGATAGAAAATCTTGAATTTGTTCATAATCTACAAAGTCTTGCAAAGGAACAAGTAAAATCACAAGATTCTTTTGTTTATTATGTGAAATTTCGAACCTTTTCGTTATAAAAACAACAATTGGGTTTTGTTTATCATCCATTGAAATGCCAAGAAGTATTGAAGCACGTCAATTTAATTTCCTAATGAAAGAGTTGATTATGATGGTAAATGAAAAAGTTTTATAGAAAAAGTAAACTAAATACCTAAATACACAAATTTAGTAAATAGTTTTTAAAATACACTATTTTGGTTATAAGCAGTTTAATTTATACTTAATTGCAATTAGCTCCTTTAAATTTCCACTTTATACTCTTTTGACATATATTTTTAAATTTGTATTTTTTAAAAAAAAGATTTAGCTAAAGTTTAACTTTAGAATAAATATACCACATTTAACTTTTAACATTTAAGAGCGTCAATGTTATAAAAAAAAGTTAATTCAAAATACTCACACTTTGAGGTAGTGTGAGGAGATACTTCAAAATCCTCACACTTTATAGTGTGAGGAACCACACAAAAATCATCACACTTGGAAGTGTTAGACTTCAAAATCATCACATTTAAAAATGTGAGTATTATTTCAAGTTAATCACATTTTGAATCGTGAATATTTTTTCTAATTTTATGACACCTACTTTCCTTGCATACCAACCAAATGCGAACTTTATAATAGTATTGTTTATATATGCTTTAGAAATTATTAATATATATATATATATATAGACTTTGTTGTAATGCTTCTTTTTATTTTCTTAAATAAAAGACTACATAATATTTCAATCAGTATTACTAAAATCAACAATTCACATTCTTTGACATACAAAAGCAAAGCTAATATGATATTTTAATGTGCACAAATTATCGGGTTGAAAATGATAAAAATAATGTTCACTAAGCTGCTCTCTATTTTGTTACTTTAGATAGTGTAATTGTTAAGTTAATGTTTCTTTTCTTATAATCAAGATTATCTCATTATTATTTATTGTAATTAAGTTACGTGCTTTATTATAATGCCTAAATTAACAATAACGTGAAGCAATGGCTGGAATTGATCGAATTGAACAAAAGAGTAGGTTGTGTGTTCTTTATTTTAGAGCTCGACCTCAGAAAATTAGTTAGGTGTACGTATAGTAACATTATTTTAGATTGAGATAGTTTTATGAACTTTGAGCTAAAATAAGTTTATATATATTCCATATATGAAGCTAAGAGCTTTGAGTTCTTTATCTGCCTAACGGTAAGATAAAGTTTTATTTGAGAAGATGTGATCATTTTTCGCTTTTCACATTATCAAGAATATTTCATTTCTTTTTAATATTTTAAAGTTTAACTAAAGGCCGGTTAACTTTAAAATAAATACACCACATTCAACTTTTAAGTTTCAAACAATTAACGTCAGTATTATCAAAAAATCTCACTTCATAGTACGACCAGCACGCATTAAATTAAAATATTATATAGAACAGGATATACATTGCGTTCATTTTCAACAGAAAACAACGATACGTTGTAGTATTGAAAGCATGAAGCTCGTCTATATATATGTACCAAAAATATATCAAACTTAATTAAGTTGATTTCATAAGTACAAGATCAAGTAATTAAGTTCTTTTCTCTATTGTTTTAAAAATTTTCTTTCAAACTAGCTAATCATAAAATGGGAGCAGGTGGTCAGATGAACAACGATAAAACTGATGCCAAATTAGATGTCATCAAACGTGCTCCCGTTACAAAACCTCCATTTGAGATTAGCGATCTTAAGAAAGCAATACCGCCCCATTGTTACGAGCGCAATCTCACACGTTCTCTTTACTACCTTTTTCGTGACATAATCACATGTTTTGCGCTATACCAAATCGCGCTAAACTATATTCCCCTTCTTCCTAAACCCTTGAACTATGTAGCGTGGCCAATTTATTGGTTTTGTCAAGGTAGTCTTTTTTTCGGTCTATGGGCTATTGGTCACGATTTGGGTCATGGTAGCTTTAGTGAGTACAAATGGCTTAATGATGCACTTGGTTTTTTTCTCCATTCATTTCTTTTGAATCCATACTTTTCTTTGAAATATAGTCACCGTAGGCACCACGCACACACCGGTTCAATGGAGTACGATGAGGTCTGGGTCCCTAAACGAAAGGCAGACACCTTTTTTTCGGAAGTTCTCAACAATCCTTTAGGAAATTTGATCTTAATGTGGCTTAGGTTAGTTATTGGCATTCCGTTGTACTTTACCATCAATACTACAGGTAGGAAGTATGATGGTTTTGCAAGTCACTTTTACCCACAAAGTCCTATTTTCAACGATAGCGAACGCAAGCTAGTTTGGATTACTGACGCCGGTTTGCTTGTCGTTTATTATTCACTTTACAAAGTTGCAATGACCATGAGCGTATCGTGGTTATTTTTCATGTACGGCGCACCTTGGATGATTATGAACATTCATTTCACCCTCATCTCTATGATGAATCATATCCATCCTGAACTACCTCACTACGACTCGAGAGAGTGGGATTGGCTAAGAGGTGCTTTATCAACGGTTGATAGAGATTTCGGGATCTTTAACGATATTTTTCATAATACGAGTTGTGGCCATGTTATGCACCATTTGTTTCCAACTAGTATCCCTCATTATCATCTTGTGGAGGCAACCAATGCTGTTAAACCCATTCTAGGTGACTACTATAAATACGATGATAAACCGGTATTAAAGGCTTTCTGGAGAGAATCAAAGGACTGCATTTACGTTGAACCAGACGAAGGTTCAGAGAAAAGCGGGGTATATTGGTTCCGCAAGTAGACCTCATCACGAATTCTTACACTTCCACCAGATAGAGTGATAAATCTACAACAATATTTAACCATCCACAACTACACATGTTTTATACAGTATTATAGTAAAATATGTGTATCTGTTGTGAATAGTTAAATTTTATTGTAGATTTATCACTGTCTAATCAAATATCTTTACTAGTATGCATGCGTGATTAAATAATAATGGAGGGTAACGATTTGCACCCGTACCTTGATCATCATTGTATTTCATATGATCACTGTTTATATATTTCTAGTTCCATGATATTTTGTACTCTTTAAGATGTAGTAACTTGCTTGATATATGTAAATCTGGATTTCTCTAAAAGGCCGGGTTTTATTTCTTTTCTAATTAGCTAGCTTTCTTATTTTCCTTTAAAGCAACATCTATATATATGACGTACGTCATTGTTACGGTGATAAATTTAATTATTAAGAATAAATACGAAATTAAGTGAAACCTGTAAAGTCGACAAACATGTTCTAACAAGGAGACTATGAGAGCACTACTATGAATCTAAAAAGGTTTTGGGGCGGCCTGGAGGATAAAAAATGGGTTTGCGAAACATCCTCTAAAATATTAAGACATAATGTTATGAACATATATATATATATATATATATGTTTTCGACATTTAAAACAAAGTACGACGTAAAAAAATTAACATTCATGGTATTTCTAATAAGTGTATAAGGCTGCTCCCAATACATCTCGTTCGACTACCACTTCGTCCTCATCGAAAACTTGAATCCTTTGGCAGCAACCTCGTTCACCACTTTGTTGTCGTGTCTCTTTGTCTAGAGGAAGAGCTTGGACGAGATAGTGAGGTATATGCCTATGGGCAGGCTGGGCCTAAGCCCAGAGCAGCATATAGCTTGGGGCAACAGAATTTCAGCCCAAGATATTTAATGCTAGGGTCACTCTTAAACTTTTAGTTCATTTGCTCAGTTATCTTTGTTAGCCCATTAAAACCACAAGCTCGATCGTTTCTTTATCTTCTGGCTTTTTTTTCATAGTTTGATCACGAACTTGGTTGCATAACATCACCACCTTCACTTTCCCGTATATATATATATATATATATATATATAAATAGGGGAAGAGAGAAGAAGTTCTTATTTGGAGAGGATGTTCTTGAAGCGAGAAAAACTAATGTGATAGTGACGAAGATGTAATGAAGATGATGACTATTGGGAAACGCCTACTAGTAGTGCTCCCAATGGTATGATGATCACTTGCTCGTTGACATTTGTCATATTAATTCACCTTCCAAAAAAAAGTAAACGTAACGTCATAACAGAAAGCCTAGCGTTTAAAACCGTAAATTCAGAATAAATGAGAAAAAGATTTAGAGTGTTAGAATTTACTCATTTTTCATAATCATACACTCATTATCATCATAATCCCAGATTGTATTCTGTAATGTGGACAACCGAAATAAGTGAGCCCGGCTCGATGGCACCCGTTGCACACCCACTTGAACATTTCGGGGGTATTTATCCCAGAAAACTGTTTTCTTTATAAGTATCTTCAATTACCATCGGAAAAAAAAAATTCATGACATATTGTATACATAAATACATATGTATACATACACATGCATGTAGACATAAGTTAGTATATAATACACGCATATAAAAAAGTTATAAGGTATTGGTTTCTTATATATCGTATAAAAGTAAATTAAAGAATGGAGTTATTAGTTTGAAGGATTGAAATTGTTCTAATGTAATCTAATTCTAATTTGTAACTTTGGCTACTCGGAATAGTTATGATGTGAACTAGATTATTACCCGCGTAATACGCGGGAAACATACATAACCAATAACATGTTAAATTTATATAATATCATAAGTTAACAAATATTTAAGCCAATAGTAATTGAACCACTAAAAAACATGAAGTTAAATTGGTCATCGTTAAACTTCCGGTTTAAAGTAATCAGACTATTGAAAAATGGATATGTCTTCGTTAAAGATCTTGTTAAGTAAGGTTTCCATTTTGTTTGGATGTCTTTCATGTATTCGAATATGTCTGCATCGTCATTGTGTTTGTGTTTTAACGTTTTTCTTGACTAATTTAATTATCCAACAAGTTATTAAACAATTTAATAATCAATCTATACATCGTATATTGTGTTAATCTACTCATAATATCTTTGTGATTTTCATACAATATTCTTTTGATATATAAATTTGATAGTTTACTATAAATTCCCTATATGTTTTTTGGTTATTTATTAACATAAATTTCGTAGAATAATTTATTGAAAAGTATGTCAATATATGCATTGCACCGGCGTAATCTAGTGTGTGTGTACATGTTATATTATGTTATCCGGTTTTTTAATCTGACTCGACTTATCCGACCATTCCAAACAGTAAATGGTAAGAAGGTCGGTTTGACATCCAGTTCAAAACGTTGAATTAAATATATGAAGATACTAATGATGTAAAAATAAATGTTTATAACCAACATTTATTTATTATGTTATATGATAAAAATTCTAAAATGTATAATTTATTAAAAACGTATTATATTAAAACATGTAATTTTATTTAAATAAAGACAAAATTGATTTTAAATATGAAAAATGATGCAAAAGGTAAGAAATATTAGTTTCTATAATTATATCATGAAACAACAATAATTATTTTGTCTACAAATTTAAATAAAGAAATAATGATGATTTAAATTTATTAAATTAAAATTAAATCTAAAAAGTTAAAAAAGGTATATAATATCAGCATTTTGATCTAATGTATCTAATTAAAGACTAAACTTCATCCAAAGGTCCAATACCAAATTACCAATGACTTGTTAAATTTATATAATATCATAAGTTTACAAATATTTAAGCCAGTAGTAATTGAACCACTAGAAAAACATGAAGTTAGATTGGTCCGTAGTTAAAATTCCGGTTTAAAGTGATCAGACTATTGAAAAATTGATACGTCTTCGTTAAGTAAGGTTTCCGTTTTGTTTGGATGTTTTTCATGCATCCGAATATGTCTACATTGTCATTGTGTTTGTGCTTTAACGTTTTTCCTTGAATAATTTAGTTATCCACTAAGGTATTAAGAAATTTTAAATTATCAATCTATACATCGTATATTGTGTTAATTTATTCACAATATCTTTGTGATTTTCAAACAATATTCTTTTGATATATAAATTTGATAGTTTACTATAAATTCCGTATATGTTTTTTTGGTTATTTATTAACATAAAATTCGTTGAATAATTATTGAAAAGTATGTCAATCTGTGTATTGCACCGGCGTAATATAGTGTGTGTGTATACATATTATATTATATTATCCGATTTTTTAATCCGACTCGATTTATCCGACCGTTCCGAAAGTGAAATGGTAAGAAGGTTGGTTTGACATCCAGTTCAAAACGTTGAATTAAATATAATAAGATACTAATGATGTAAAACTAAATGTTTATAACCAGCATTTATTTATTACGTTATATGATAAAAATTCTAAAAGGTATCATTTGATAAAAACGTATTATATTAAAACATGAAATTTTATTTAAAAAAAGACAAAATTGATTTTAAATATGAAAAATGATGCAAAAGGTAAGAAATATTAGTTTCCATAATTATATCATGAAATAACACTAATTATTTTGTCTACAAATTTAAATAAGGAAATAATGATTATTTAAAGTTATTAAATTAAAAAAAAATCTAAAAAGTTAAAAAAAAGTATATGATATCAGCATTTTAATCTAATGGTTTTAATTAAAAGCTAAACTTCATCTAAATGTCCAAACTTCTCTACTTTTGATTTAAAGTTTCTCTTTTATATATATTTAGAGATGATCCATACTTTATATATAAAAAAAAAGTTATTAAACTTATTTAAAAATCAAATGTTGTTAAATTCTTTTCATAATTTATGATGAACTCAAGTATGAGTAAAATATATCACTAATAAACAAAGAACTACTGAAGGGATCGCGGAAAATATACGAATTATTGAAAATTGAAAATATTACAAAGTTCATTAGAAGAAATTAGTCTCAGATTTTTGAAAAACCTCCTATGACTCTGAGACATTAACACAGGTTAATTTTACTATTTTAGTAATCATAGTTCAGGTCTAAAGTTGTTTTCAACTTGATAAATGAAGTTGGAAACATTTTGACCATTGGATGAAAATCAAGGGTCAAGAATTAAAGATAAACTTTGAATCTCTAACACTTAATTTTAATCCAAGAGCCAAGAGTTGCCAAACATGACTAGTAAAATTCCATTTGGATCTGCAGGTCCATTGTACATATGTCTGGCATTTGTTTTATCGATCCTTGTGATTCGATATGCAGATATATGCGTTTTGTTTTGTTGTAGCAGCTCGGTTGGCTTTGAAAATATGAGACTTTGAAATATAGGTATTTTGATAATGTTAGATTTGAAAATATGAAACTTTGTAGGCTTTTTGATAAGTTGGATATTGATATGTTCCTTTGAAAATATGAAAATATTGTTTTGATCGTATGTATGAATAAATTTGTTTAGAATTAATATTTGTTTATTTAAAGTTTTTGTTTAATACTTTGGTACGTTAAAATACCTTTTAAATCTTTGTACGAGTTAAATATTTTATTTGTTTGGAAAATACAGTTTGTCTATTTTGTACATTACTCTATGTATTTATATATCCGTGCACTGAACAATTGGCTCAGCCGTAGTTTTTATTTCGCTACATGTTTTTAAGAAAGAGAAAACAATAGACTTTTATCTAGCTTTCCACTAACAAAAGATTTGTTAAAGATATCCATAAACAAATTGAGGGAATCTTTTCCCTTTTAAAATTAGTACGTATGTGCCAAATGATACAAAAGCATCATACCATGGTGGTAAGGGCGGTGCTTATAGCCGTCTTTGGCTTGCGTCCCAAACGTCCAAGACGCCGGACGCTTATTGACACCAATCTTTCTTTTTGATGCGTCTTTCATAAAAGTCTTCCACAAGAATATTGTGGACGCTCCATGTGGTCCAGGCAGCCAAGTTTTTCCTGTTTTTTTTTTTTTTATATATATATATGTGTGGAGTATATATAGGTGTATTTGTGTGTGTGAGATAAATTATAATTAATTGATAATGTGGAGAAGAAGTTCTGAAAAAACTGTCCTTATAAACTGTGAGTGTTTTGAGGGGAGTCCTGGATTATGTGATGCTGATATAGCAGGGAAGAAGCTGGAGAACGGTCCTCCTTAAAAGTCATCTTAATTTATTGGATGGTGATATATGAAAATTCAAAAGTGGAGACTAGGAAAGAGATTAAATGGAATCCACTTATCAAATTCATAAGATGTTAAAAGGATTTTTAGGCTAATGTTTAAGATAATAAGTCATTTTCCATTTCCATTGAATGGTCTAACCGTCTATGCAAATATAAGTTGTTACGATAGTTATTAATAAAAATTAAAACAGTAAAAATTAAAATTATGCACAGCCCCGTATCAGCTCGGAATTTAACTTCAATTCATAGTTCAATATCACACAATTGACTTTTACACTAATCAAATTATGTTTTGAATCACTAACATATGACATTCCTTTGAATGTAAGAGGACTATTTGTAAAAACACCAGAACCTTCTGTCCTTCCTTGTGAATCATCACCAAAAATAACCATAACACCCATGCGAATCCTAAAGTCAAAAGTGTGAAGGACTTGATTAAGAGTGGCACTAATCATAGCGAGAGGTTTATATTTAAACTAGTGGTTAGGCCCGTCCAATAGACGGGTAGTCTCAAAATATATTAATTAAAGCTAAAAAATTGAATTTTTAAATATATTAAATAGATATACCGAAATCAACTTGAAAATTTGCTAGCTGAAGAACCACTCTATCGGTCAAAGTACTCTAAAAATTATCCGCCCAACGAAGAAAAAATACGAAAATTAACTCCACATGAATATAGATTTCAGTTTACCCCTTTTTTTCAACTTTAGTTAAATAAAAAATTTCCAGTTTTTTATATTCTAAAAGTGTAAACTATATATATAAAAGTATAATTAAATATAAATTAGGTTAAAGGTATAATTAAATATAAATTAGGTTAAAGGGTAAATTGGTGATGGAAAATCAAAAAGTGTAAGTTAATTATTTTAAATTGGGTTAAAGTGTAAATTGGTGATGAGAAACTAAAAAGTGTAAATTAATTGTTTTAGATTGGGGTTAAAGTGTAAATTGATGATGAAAAACCAAAAAGTGTAAATTAATTTAGATTAATATTTAAAAAACTAGAGGATTAATTAGGAGAAGGATTAGGGGTGCCAAATGTACCCCAACTCCCTCTTTTAGTTATATTATAGATTGGCCAAAGTGGTATTTAAAGAATTTAATATTTTTATCCAGGATCGTCAACATCCGGGATCATCCAAACTTAAACATATAGATAGATTAAGAAAAAATATTTTCATAAGTATATCACTAAAGTAAAGACTTTTTATTATTACAAAATATATGATTTACTTTCATAGTTAATAACCATTATTAAATTTAAGATAATGATAAATCAACTTAATTGGTGTGTTTAAAGATATGCCTAATAGTAAGATGATGACATGTGAAAAAATAAGGGGGCAAAGTTAGGAAAGAAAATTAGTGGAATCCACGTGTCAAATTCTTAAAGTTTTAGATTGATTTTTAGGCATATAAGTTAGGTTAATTAATCATTTTTCTTAAATTTATTATATTGAAATTAAATTGAAAAAAGTACAAAGAAAAATTGACATTATCATTTTGATCTAATGGTTTTAATTTATAGTTAAACTTTATTTACACGCCTACACTTTTTTAGTTATAAATTAATGTTTTCCTCTTATTATACTACCATGATATCCGTACAATGCGACAGTGATCGTGGCAGCGACAATGTGGTGGTGGTGGGGGCGACTATTGGTGGTGGCGGCGTCGAATAGTGTAGATAATTGATGTAAAAGTAATTAATGTAAATTGTTAATGAAGATATTTTAAAAGATAAAAAAATTAATACTGTAATTTAATCATTCATGTGGGCAACATAATTGAAAATATTTTATAGGGTGCTAGGTATAAAATATTACACATTTGCAGCACTTCTATCTTATAGGGACTAGCATGGTACCCGCGCAATGCAGTGTGTTCATGGCGGCGACGGTGTGGTGGTAAGAGACGATTGTTGATGGTAGAAGCGACATCGAACAATGTATATTGATTTATAGGTAACTACTGTAAAAAATTAATGAAGATTAAAAACTGATAGTATAATAATCATTAAAAATATTTTCGATATTTTTACATGTAACTTTCGTTATTATTTTTACAAGATAGTAATAGATAATATAGATATTAGAGACTCAATTGCCCACATGTACGTTATCATCGATCAATTATGGGTCATACTTTGTTTGATTTTTATTGTAGTTTGTGAGTATTAATACGTATTAACTCTATTAGCTCGTACAATGGACACTAAAAATCTATAACACGTGTTTTAACAAAAATTCACAAATATTATAAATTGTAGTACTCTGTGGTTGACTTGTCAACAACAAAAAGTTAAAATGGATAGTTTACAAAATCCAAATTCTCAGTTTCTTGACTAGTATTATATAATGAGCCATATAGCTACACCAATTTGGGTATCTATACTTACACATCATACCACACACTTTGAGCAAAACTACTCAAATTATATAAACTTCAATTAATATATATATATACATTCCTCTTTTAGCAATATATATGGGAGCCGGAGGAAATAAGAACGATGTCAATGATGATGTCTGTAAACGTGTTCCTATCGAAAAACCGCCATTCGAATTTAGTGATATTAAGAAAGCAATACCACCACATTGTTTCGAGCGATCTCTCGTACGCTCATTTTACTACTTATTCATCGACTTAATCATGGTTTATACTTGTTACTATCTTGCGTCTAATTACATTAATTCTATCTTGCCTAAATCTCTTGTTTTTATAGCCTGGCCAATTTATTGGTATTGGCAAGGTGCCCTTTTTATGGGCTTATGGATGTTAGGCCATGATTTAAGCCATCATAGCTTTAGCGATTATGAATGGCTTGACGACGCGATTGGGTTCGTTATCCATTCGTCGTTACTCACTCCATACTTTTCTTTAAAATATAGTCATCGTAGGCATCATGCACACTCGTCTTCAATGGAACTTGATGAGGGTTGGGTACCTAAACGAAAATCGGATAAGTTATATTCCGAAATTCTCAACAATCCTTTAGGTAACTTATTTTTGACGTTAGCCAAAGAACTTGCGGGATACCCGTTGTATCTTCTTATTAATATTCACGGTAGGAAATACGATAGTTTTGCAAGTCATTTTTATCCGTACAGTCCTATATACAACGACCGCCAACGCGGTCAAATTTGGCTCTCGATTGGAGGAGTGGTTGCATTTGTGTACGGACTTTCCAAAATTGGAGGTGCAAAATGGGTATTTTGCATATACGGAATACCTTGGTTGGTTTTCAACGTTCATGTGATTATGATTACTTATCTTAACCATACACATCCTTCTCTTCCTCACTACGATTCGAAATCGTGGGACTGGATGAGAAGTGTGCTAGCAACAGTGGATCGAGATTACGGGTTTATTTTTAACCACATGTTCAAACATATAACTGATGCTCATGTGGTACATCATTTTTTCACAACAATGCCACATTATCACCAGGTAGAGGCCACCAAAGCGATTAAGCCGATATTGGGTGAATACTATAAATACGATGATACCCCAATGCTGAAGGCTTTCTGGAGGGATTCGAAGAAATGCATCTATGCCGAACCAGATGAAGGTGCAGACGATAGCGGTATTTACTGGTTTCGTCATTAACTAGTAGATACTGGTGTATTTTTTTGCGACCAAACCATTTCGTCGCAATAAAATATCACTAAACGACAGAAAAATATATATGTTACCTCCATTGATAGATCTATATGTCTTTGGTTTGCTGCTTGTTTGTATGAAAGGCCGAGTCATTAGTAACTCGTACTATTTGCGTGGGATCATATTTACGATACGGAGTATATAAATATGTATGTATGTACCATATCTATGTGTGTAATAATAAAGGTCAATCAAATAAATATTTGTAACACCCATTTGCAAAAATTATGATATAAATTGATGATATATATGTTTGAAAGGTTAGGTAAAACATACAATATCTATTTTAGGTAGAGTAAGGGAATTTATGTAAAATTTAAGGGAGGTTATATAAAATTCAAAAGTTTAATTTGTAATTTTTTTTAAAGTGGCATTACGTAAGCTTAGGTAAAGTCTGCAGTATGGATCATTTTCCCATATATACATGCATTCAAATTTGAAGAAAATTGACATGACATTATATTATATTATATATACTATTAATGGAGAAGGGAGGATTACTATTCGACCATCATACGTCTGGAACAACTACTTGGATTTTGTCACATCATATCCATTTGGGTTTTCAAACATGAGTTACTTATTGTTCTTTGCACTTTTTTTTTAGTTTCCAACCGATATTATTTATGAAGTACCGTTATATGTACCACTATTTTTGTTTTCATCGCACTTTTCTTCTTTGTGGTTTAATTAATATGTTGAAAACTTATATTCAATTTATTTGTATGACACTTTTCTCTTTTATGGTTTTAACTAATATATCGACAACTTACATTCAAATGTTTTTCTTTCATTTTTTTTATTTTTGGCTTATTGTACAAATAAAATACATATATTCGTTACTATGAACTTTTTGAAACATTTGTAGTATTGACTTTAAACAAATATGTATTTCATATATGCAAAGCTATTAGCTAACATATATAACGACACATCATCAAATAACAAAATCTAACCACAATATTTGATACCCCGTAATGCACAATATTTAAAACAAACCAATTAATGATATAATGCTTTTTAATTAAGCGGTTGAAAGTTCAACTTAATTACATTAGAATAATAGGTGTTTCAACAGGACAATATTAATGTTATTATAATTATCATTATTAAATTTCTAATACAAGTTTATTACGTATTATTTAAGAAATGATAAACATATTAGGTACTGCCATGTTAAAAAAAGTTACACTTAAGATTTGATTTTACATAATCCCCCCCCCCCCCCCCCCCCCAAATAACTTATATTTCATAGAACCACTTCCTAAATTAAAGGATTTTAATTCAATATAAACTTGACGCTCCTAATCCTCCTCGCCTAATTCTCTCTCCTAATTAATCTAGCTCTTTCCTTTTTCTAATTTTTTTTTAATCTAGATAATTATATTTAAAATTTATCATAAATTTTTTCCTATCAAAACAAATAAAATGACATATATTTTGTTATTATTTATTATATGAAAATAAGACAATTGGTTCATGTTTCGAATATTTAAACACAACACATGTTAATAATCATCTAACGCATGTTATTATTTTAAAATTCCTTTGATATATATATATATATATAGGAAGCCCATCCAATGATAACACAAAAAAAATAAGAACAAATAAGAATAGATCTCAGCTGTTGGTTACATAAATAAATGGATTAGAAAATTTGAAGCAATTTATGTTTTTTAAATAAAACTAAAGGGCATAAAAGGAAATAAAACCAAATAATTCTTCACAGTAACTGCCGGCCACCCCATCCCACCCCCCACGTTTTGAAATCCAACTAATACAACATCATAATTAGATTATTAAAAAGCATGCAACTATAGGAAAAAAAATACTAAAAATTATTTGTGCATCCATCAAATATTGTTTGTGCATCCATTAAATTTCATATAAATAGTAGTAGTTTTTGCATCCATCAAATTTGACCGTAATAATTAATTAAGATGAATTATGCATCCATCTAAAAACCTAAATATTAATTGTGCATCCATCAAATATTGTTTGTGCATCCATATTTATTTCTTTTATAATCCGTTAATTTTTTCTTCCAATTTCAAACATAAGATGCATAATAATATATAGTGTGCATATATTATAGTTATGTAAAATCATTAAGAGATGAATTGGATGCATACTAATTAGATTTGTGCATCCATGTTTAAAGTCATAAATAATAGTATCCATGTATCTGCTGTCAAAAAAATAAAATAAAAAGTAGTATCTGTGTATTATTGAATAAACTTTTTGGATATAAAATTCAAAATGTATAATTCTGTTTGATATAGTAAACGTGTAGAAATCCTTAAAAAGGGAATGTGGATAGAACGAATTTTGTATTAGTATGATGGTTACATTTTTAAATTATCAAAAAGACATTTGAAAGGGAAACTACCATATTTATGTTAAAATTCCTATTTTATCACCTGTTCTCAGTGTTCTCATTTTAAATCTGTTTTCACTGGAAAGTTACCATATATATATATATATATATATATAAATTGAGACTACCCATTCATCAGACGAGACTAAAGACTAGTACATTATACCATGCATAATGTATAACGACACGACTCGATAACTCAAAAACACAAAAGTTTTTTTTTTTTTTTTTAAATATATGCCTCACTGCGCCGCAGTGAGGTCGAGTGCTCCCACTGCGCCGCAGTGGAAATTCTCGGGCCAAAACTGGAAGAACCCCCACTGCGCCGCAGTAGGCTTGGCACGCTCCCACTGTGCCGCAGTGGGAAGAAAAGAAATTTTGGCAGTGGGATTCCACTGCGCCGCAGTGGCCCACAACCCAACAACATCAAACTTTGCCCACTTTAAGACTTAACCAAAACCCTTGAACTACAACCAAAATTATAAGAAATTACATTCCAGAATTGAAAGTAAGAGAGTTAACCCGAAAACATTCATATTTGTCAAATTAGTTTGATCCATGATCGACCACGCAACCATATGGGTCGATTACCCATTTGACATGCTACAACCAAACCAACTATCCTTATCAACTACAAAAGACATGGACATGACCATTTACAAAACATATCAAAATATGGCCAATAACAACCAAAATGTACCATGAGCCAATGTCAAGAGGGGCAACTAGGTTTCTAACCAAATCATCGTCATTCGCCGGGAATGACCTAATTACCTTCAAGACGTCCAAAGATCGCTTCAAACTCTAAATCAACTATCTTCAAACAACACTCACTAGTTCCTTCCTCCGGAACTACCTATATAAGAGGGTAAACATCTAAATATAAGCAAAGGCTTAGTGAATATACTTGCATACATTTACGAATACGAAGGAGGGCATAGTACAAGGACTTTCACATGTAACCTATGGCATCGTCATGTCACATTTACATATTCACCTAGCACACAAACAATACATATATGGATCCATATAAGCTAAACGATCATAACAAATCATATCTATCGGGATTCTTAGGCCCCGGAGGTTCTTAGGCCTCATATCACATCAACTATCGGGATTCTTAGGCCCCGGAGGTTCTTAGGCCTCATAAACAATGCCCCACATGGGCTTAACGCCGAACCAATTACCATGCTTGGAACATTCACATCTCATGGTAATTGGCCCAACGTATACATAAAGGTATGCAAGAATACTCACCTCCTTCGCAATAAAGAGAATAACGCTAACAACAAGCACAAGCAAGCTTCAACCTAAAATCGTATCGAAAAAATGCATAAGCTTACATTCACAACTTGACTAGTTCAACTTAGCCATTCACAATCACTAGCCTTTTCTAAACTCAAAACCCAACCCATTTGTCATTGAGTTACTTTCATCTTTAACTATAACATTAGGTAGTTCAACCTACTATTTTCATTCACACAACAATAACTAGTAATGTTCATCTTTTCTTACAAACTCAATTCATCACATGAATTTATCAATTTCATAATCAAACACATCTTATAACTCAATGACAACTAGGTTAACTAAGGAATTGGAGAAAATGAACCATACTTCACTTTCTAGCAAAATCCCCCAATTTGGTTCATCCATGAACCCTAATTTCAGAAGGAAGATAAAACTAAATTAAGGGAATTCAATACCTCAAGATTCAAAGAGCTAAATCAAGACTATAGGCTACAATTCCTTTTTCTCCCCTTTTTCCTCTTGATTTTCAGCCACCACCCAAAATCACCAAAACCCTAGCTTGTAAATTCCTAATATAGGTGGAGATGATTAATGATTTTGTTCTTGATGAACTACTCTTTGATTTTGAAAGAATAAGAGAAGGAATGCATGAAGGGAAGAAGAAAATGAGAGTGGAAGTATGATTCATACTCAAAAGAAGATGTCTGGCACTTCCTATGGGTGCCACGACCCACTCCTCAATTTGGTGGGTGTTTTACCCGCTATCCGCTAAAGTTCCAACTAAATTAATCCCATATCCAAAAATAAAATACTATGAAGTTAATTTAATGTCAAAACTAAGAGAAGGAGTTAATTTCTTTTACCTTAAAATATTTGGGGTGTTACATGATGCATGCAATATGTTCGTATGCATACCTTCAGGGTTATTATTATTATTATTATTGTTATTATTATTATTAGTACAAAACTATGTTCCTTTTCTAGTATAATATGAAAAGGATTGGTTTGATAAAAATTTACTCGCGTACGTGGCGAGTTACTATTCGTCCATACAACACTCCGCAATACTATTTAGATTTTGCCACACAGCATCCTATCTGAGTTTATTTTATTACGGGTTACCTATTGGTTTTTGCATACTTTTTTTCCTTTTGGATTTTCAAACAATATATGCAACTTTTTAATGGCTATATCCCGTATTCTTACCATTATTCGCATTTTGTCATGTTCTGTTTAGATTTCTATTACATGTGACTTATTGTTTTTTTTTCCAAACTTGTATACTGTTAAAGTGAATGGAAAGGTGAATAGTAACTTGCCGAGTTACTATTTGTAAATGTAACATCCCGTAGATTTTGGCATCACTTCCCGTACGATTTTTCTATTACGGGTTATTCATTGGTTTTTTGCACACTATTTTTCTTTTTGGGTTCTCAAACAACATATTGCATCTTTTTTATGCCTATATCACGTACCATTACCATTGTTCGGATTTTGTCACACCGCATCCTATTTGGTTTTCTATCACGGGTTACTAATTGTTTTTTTTTTCTCATTTTTTCCGTTTGGGTTTTAAAAGAGTATATTGCAACTTTTTTATAGTCAAATTCCGTAACGTTATGTACCTTTATTTGGTTTTTGCACACTTTCTTCTTTGTGGTTTTAGCTAATATAATGAAAACTTTCTTTCCACTTTTTACTTTGTGCATATTAAATATATGTATTCGATACTATAAACTTTTAGATGTGTTTGTGGTATTGCTTTAATTAAATTTATATTTCATATGGTAAAAGTTTTAAACTAACATATATATACAGCGACACAACATAAGTAACAAAATATAATCATAATAATTGACACTCCACAACACTCAGATGGAAGCTAACGTGGTTTTGCCATTAAATATATATATATATATATATATAATATATATATATATATATAATTATTAAAATAGTAGGAATCCGAACAATTCTAGAGCCTCTAAAAATCAAACCTATTTTATAAAATTGTCACATAAGATTATAACCTATGTGACATCTCCATGTTTTTTTATACAATATTTATCTTATAAACTCTATTTAAACATTATAAAATAACAATAATATAATATAATTCATAGATTTATTCATATCCCGTATAAATAAAAATAAACTATTTTGACAAAAATCTTTCAAATCCCACAAACTCTTATTAAATATTGACAAATATTTACTTCTCGAATACATTTTTTTGGTAGATATCATATGAGTAGATCTCTACTTCATAAATATATTCAAATATCAACATATCATATCATACCTAGCTAGCAGATAACAAAAAGAAAAGAGAAAAAGAGACACGAGAGAAGCCAAACAGGGCAACAAAATTTATAGAAGATGTTATTTAATTTAATATTTAATACGAGTATCATATTAGAGGTCTAGAGCTTGCAAAATACGTCTACATAGTTAGAGTTTGTTTTGCAAACAGACAAAATAGTTTTTTATTATTAGGCATATTTACTATCAAAACCCAATTTTAAATAAAAACAAGCACCACTTCATTTAGTTAGTAAAACTACAACTGTAATAGATTTTATTTCTTAAAATTATAATCTTTTAAGTAACATATGTTTAGTTAACATGATACGGCCTTATCCAAATGGTTTTAATATTGTGAAAAACTTGCTACAAGCTGATAAATTATTATCAAGAACTACAAGTCTACAACCCAAACGTATGAATACATGATGTCACCACTTAAAATTTAGATGAATTTTTATCAGTGTATATAAAGTTAGAAAAAAAAATTATTAATAACCGTTGACGTATACATTCTAAACCTTTAGCCAACTTAATTCAACTATATTTTTTAACATCCGTACATCGTGCGGGTAGAAACCTAGTATATATATATATATTTGAAACAACTTATCTATATGACTTTTTATAGGGAGTTGGAGGTTCAACACAAGTATTATATATATCAATCCAAAAGTCGGTTTCTACAGAACCGGGTCGGGTTAACCGGTACTGTAGCAACTCGCTACTGTTGCAACTCAAAATCAGAACTGTAGCAATTGGGACGGTAGCAACTCGAACAAATATGCAGAATTTCTTTGGGAGCTTTTCATATTCTTCAGGATTTTTTTCTTCTTATCCTTCTTCAATCTTCATTTTTCGAAAACAACTGATTCTTCAGCAACCACCACAGAAGGAACCACCGCCAGTGAAAGCCGGCGGTAAAAAGCTCTCCGGTAACATCCGCAACGAACAAACAAGAAAAATAACCATTATCCCATCACTTTCCAACCATTAACGAAGATAAAAAAAATAATAAAATAAAATGGGTCAACCAGGAGAAACCACCGCCGGCCATCTACCTCGACAACCACCGAGTCTGCCAGTTACAAATCTTGACTGCTATAGTCGGAAGCCAACTTGATCCGAATCTATAACAATACCAAACACCACCGCAAGAACCTCGAAACCACAGCTATACACAAATCTATATAAGACATAGAAAGAGAATGGTGTGTGGCGCTGCAGCCTATAGATAATACCGTCAATTTCTCTGATTAAGCATAAATATTGCGATTAAGAAAAAGAAGTAGTTGTTAATTGGTATGTGAAAAGTAGGTAGATTAGGAACGAGGAAAAAGTGTAAAACCATACATGGTATTCAAAAACCAGTAGGTGGTTTGGTGTGACTTAACACGATGACTGGTGTTTACAATTTGTACCCCACCCTCACGTGTCACGTATTCCGATTAGTAGTAGTATTTTTATATAAATAAATAAGTAAAGGTTGAGGATAATATATCAAACATTCTTTCTTTGTGTTTTGGTATATCAAACTTTTATGTTTTACATAAAGTAACAACGTAAAACACAAATTTAATATGGCATTAACAATAGGTTTTCTATTAAGATATGTATATTATTAATCATAATAGATTATTACCAGAATATCCGTGCAATGCGGCGATGATGATAGTGACAACGTAAAATGATGTATGTAATTTATGTATATGCGTTTGATTTAAAAGTAATAGAGATATTTTGTAATATAAAAGACTAATGATATAATTTAATAATTTAAGTGATTTAATTCATTAAATATAGTTTTGTCGATTTATTTCATAAAGAGTGCATTGGTCATTTGTGGTGATTTATTTCCTAAACTGTAGTTTAGTCATTTCGCATGTCTCATTTTTTCTTAAAGTTTCACTATAGTGTGGATAATTATTATAAGGAAATATAGATAAACGAATGATAAACGAATTAAAAAAACTGTGAAATTCGCACTTTATTATATTTATAAATGAACAAATAATCAAAGTTAACGTAACCAACTATCCCGCAGCGAAGCGCGGGCCTTCAATACTAGTTCTAAAATAATACAAAGTTTTCAAAACGAAAATTGAGGTCCCACAACGCGGGACTTGAATTTTACTATTTACGAGAAAATAAGGTTTTGGTAGCGAAACATTAGGCGCAACAAATTTGAAGAAAATTGACATGATATTACAAGAAAATCAATTAAGTGTCGTAATTTAAAAATTTAACGACGACAAATGGGGATTTCGACGAAAACAATCGAAAGAATAGAAGAACGACTTCCATCCACTACCGTAAAATAAACTTTTAGCAAAGAACTTAGATTATATATGAACATACTTAATAATACGCTGGCGAAGTTATATAAAGTCATCGAGAGATTATATATAATGTTACCAACAAGGAATTAGCTAGCGATTAGCCTAGTGTTGAGGTAAAACACTTGGTAACCTTAAGGTCTCAGGTTCGATCTTTGCCGGGTACAAAAAATAATTCCTTTAAGGTACCTGTTACCAATGAAGCCTAGACCCATATGTGAAGTTTAAATACGCAGGTTTGATCATTCACGGTGCCCAGATCATGTGGGGATTAGGATAGAGGTATTTTACCGACATCATAAACTCATACGGGGTGAGTCGATGGGTATTTAGTTGTAGTACCGGGTCTAGGGTTCCCCTCATTACTTTTTTTTTTTTTTTATTTATATATAATGTTTCGAAATAAAAAACATATTTTTCTGTAATAGCTAGTAGTAATCGGAGACACGATCAAAAGATATATTGTACATAATTGATATGAAGTAATTACTCCAATATAATAACTTGTACAAACTAAAATTGTAAGTAGTTGTTTGAAATGCATTGAGGTATGTATTATTGAAAATTTAAATTTTAATAGGCAGAAAACACTTAAAGTTCTAAAAAAAAGCATACTTCTTAAATACATTGCTAGAATGCTCTTAAAGATTAGAGATTTTAGAAAACATGTATATCAATTTCTTTTCTCATTATCTTAATTTTGAGCATTATTCAGTTATTTATCATACATCAATTTCGTTTCTCAAATGTGTTGCAAAATTCTGAAAATATATACTATAGTTTGAAAAACCAATGTGTTATATGATTAAATGATAAACATATATATGTTCGAACACAACCATTTCTTACGAGACAAAGAACAGCTATACAGGCTATCACTAGAACAAATGTAGCAATTGTCTATATTTACTTTTGAAAAGTGTAAAAAAGTTTGTTAAATTCTTTCAAATTTAAAAATGTATAAAAAGTATTTATATTAGAAAGTGTGAAAAAGTTTATCAAATTATAAATTTTTCACAAATATATATATGGAAAAAAGTTCAAAAGTGTGTAATATATATATATATATATATATTTTAAAGGGTTAAGATACTTGACATTTATGCACACAATTTAAGTGTGAATATCTTATTAATAAATTTACAAGTGTGAAAAAATATAAATTTTAAAACCTTTTCACCCTTCTAAATGTGTACTTTTTTTCACACACTTTTAAATGATCAGATCATCAACAAATTTCTTCACACTTCATTAAAAATGTAAAAAACATGTGTGGATAAATAACATTTTTGTATATGATAGTTGCACGCAATCATTCGTGGGCGGGGCTGTCTGTGCAGGCTTAACATTTTTGGTGCCTTAGGCGGTTTATCTAATTTTCCTATGCGTGAAAAATGTTCAAAATACTCTATTTCATAAAATGTCTTTTAAGTCTTGGCCCAAAACATATATATAAGCCTTAGGCTGGAAAAGAAGGAAGCATAACAAGCCGTACGCTTGGCCATTTGTTTTGCTGCATGGGAAAGTGAGTTCTCAAGTAATTTTTGTAGCCAATTTTGTAGCTTTATTCGAATTCTAAATTTGTAATTGTATTATTTTTTGTGGCTAGCATCTTGCTGGTGACTTTATCTATTTATATATAATTATTTTGTTGTTCAAAAAATAAAAAAAATAACAAGTCGTACGGTTAAAGAGTTTCCCTTTAATCGGTTTTTCAACGCATTCGGAATGAAAGAAGTGAGCACATAATTGGAAGCATCTATTGATGGTTATGTCAAATATCGAACAGTTCTGTTTTCACAAAAAGAATAAAGATCGAACATGATATAAAGTCAGCAAATTATGGCGATCTCACCATTTGAGTGTTTTTTTTATGAAGATTGATTGGGGGATCGAACAAGTGGAGTAAAGAAGTTCCCTTTGTGATTGCAAAAACTAATTTACTTATGAGTTTTTAGCATATATCAAAAAAACAAAAAAACAAAAGTAGAATAACACCTAATGCTTATTTTTTTTTTTATTATGAAACCTAAAAACGATTTTTAATGGTGTATGAAGTGTTAAGAGATTAACAGTCTCAGTATTACTTAAGGTAGAAAGATTGTTGTAAAAAAGAACGAACAGTACATAAAAATTAAGAATCGAGCATTTTATTTCTATTTCGAGAGAAAAAGGTTAGAAATGACTTCTGATTTATAATAATAATAATAATAATAATAATAATAATAATAATAATAATAATAATAATAATAATAATAATAATAATAATATATAGGGTAGAGATCCTAGAAGAATGTGTCTTAAGGAGAGAAGGTCCTATGAACCAATCAGAACGCGACATGTGTCAAAATGAAAAAAATGCACGGTGGCATTTTGGTAAATAAATCAATCTTTTCTGAAGTGATCAGCCTGGGTTCCGATCAGCTTAGGTCTGGGTCAGCTTGGGTTCTGATCAGCTTGGTTGGTCAGCTTGGTCAGCCTGGGTTCTGATCAGCTTGGCTCTGGGTCAGCTTGGTTGGTCAGCATAATCAGTTTGTCATCTTGGGTCTAGGTCAGGTTGAGTCAGGTTGGGGTCTGTCCAGGTTGGGTCAGCTTGACACAATTTACACATAATCTACACAAATGTAGAATATGTGTTTTGGGTCAGCTTGGGTTCTGGGTTGGGTCAGCTTGGGTCAGGTTTGGGTCAACTTGGAGTCTGGTCAGGTTGGGTCAGCTTGGGGTTGGGTTAGCTTGACACAATTTACACATAATCTACATACACAAATGTAGATTATGGGTTCTGGGTTTTGGGTCAGGTTTGGGTCAGCTTGGGGTCTGGTCAGGTTGGGTCAGCTTGGGGTTGGGTTAGCTTGACACAATTTACACATAATCTACACAAATATAGATTATGGGTTCAGGGTTTTGGGTCAGGTTTGGGTCAGCTTGGGGTCTGGTTAGGTTGGGGTTGGGTTAGCTTGACACAATTTACACATAATCTACACAAATGTAGATTAAATCTACATAAATGTAGATTACGGGTTTGGGTCAGCTTGGGGTTCGATTGGGTCAGCTTGGGGTTCGGTTGGGTCAGCTTGGGGTGGGTCAGCTTGGGCTGAATCAGGTTAAGGTGGGTCAGCTTGGGCTGAGCCAGCTTAAGGTGGGTCAGCTTGGGCTGAGTTAGCTTGGGCCGAGTCAGCTTGGGCCGAGTCAACTTGGGTTGGATCATCTTGAGGTGGGTTGGGTCAGCTTAGGTTTGAAGTCAAATTATTTAAAACAATGCCAACGCACATTTTTTTTAGAGGCGACGTGTCACACTCTGATTGGCCAATAAGACCTTCTCTCCTTAACACACCTTCTTATTTGATCTCTCTCCAATATAATAATAATAATAATAATGATGATAATAATAATGATAATAATAATAATATAGGATTATGATTAAAGAGAGAATAGTAGTAGACTAGTAGTTGGTGTTTTTTTTTCCGAACATTCAGTTGGCATACGACATCGAGAAAACCTCACCGTATAATGGTGAAGCCTTGCATGTATCCTAGACAATGAGATGTTGACCATTAGCCATTACAAGTATTCAGAGGGAAAACCCCAAGGTTTTGTCATCCCTAAGGATCGAACTCAAGACCTTAGGTAAAACTGAGGGTGCCTCTTACCAGTTGGACTGACCTTCATTGACAGTAGTTGGTGTTATTTATTGACTAACAAATCTGAATATGACAAAGTATTATTTTATATAAACTAATGTTTTTGTTTTCCTTGCATAGAAAAAGGCGATCCTATATCTGGAAAGAATTTATTCCATTATTTGTTTAATAAGGTATTGTTATTGTTTAATAAAATATTACAAGACAAATGAACCCTAATTATTAAAAGTATCTTTTAATTTTTTAAATTAAAAATCATAACCATAATCATGTTGAGACAATTTAATATCAAATTATATATAATGTATCATGTGCGAAGCAAGTAAATTTAAATATACGAGCCAATATAACTGAAATGGATAAATAATTTTCAAATTTAATTCTTTTTATAATATTGAAAATATTTTGAGACGACATTTTGTGTCAAAAGTAGTGACCAAATATTATTTGAATTTATTTAAAAAAAACGAAAAACATGTGGCCGCAACTTTTTGGTCGCAAAAGTCGAAGCCAAAAGATTTTTGATTTTCTTTTCCATCTTTTTGTTGCGGTCGTGGGACCCACTTTTCATCTTGGTCAATATCGTGGTCAAAAAGTTTAGGACCCCTTCCACTAGGGACAAATGTTGTCGAGCTTAAACTTTTTTAAGAAGACTTTTGTCGTGGCCAAAATCCACTTTTCATGTGGTGTATGCAGTAAGTATCTATCGGAAGTAATACAAGAAGTAATATTCAAGAATATCAAACAGTTTTGCTTTCACTCAAAAGGTAAAGATCGAACATGTTACAAAAGTAGCAAATTATGGCGATCTCGCCATTTTAGTGTTTTTTTTTATGAAGATTGGTCAGAAGAATCAAACAAGGAGTAAAGAAGTTCCTTTTGAGTGATTGGAAAAACTAATTTATTGGTAACTTTTTAGTGTATATAAGAAAAATTAGAATAAAATCTAATATTAACTTCTTTTTTTTTTACTGATTATGAAACGTAATTAAATTTGGTTTTTTAATGATATATGAAGAAGTAAGATGTAGACAGCCTCATACTTTTAATGGTGTATGAAGTCTTAAGAGATAAACAGTCTCATAATTACTTAAGGTAGAAAGATTGTTGCAAAAAAGAACGAGCAGTACATAAAAATTAAGAATCGAACTTTTTATTTCTATTTCGAGAGAAAAGGTTATAAATGACTTCTATATATTATTATAATATATATATATATATATAATATAGGGATGATGATTAAAGAGAGAATAGTAGTAGACTAGTAGTTGGTTATTTTTCGAACATTAAGTCGGCATACGACATCGGGAAACCTTACTGTATAATGGTGAAGCCTTGCATGTACCCTAGACAACGAGATATTGACCATGGGCCATTACAAGTATTCAGAGGGAAAACCCCAAGGTTTTGCCATCTCTAAGGACTGAACTCAAAAACTTCGTTAAAACATTTACCCAATAGTGCCTCTGACTAGTTGGACTGACCTCATTGGCTGTAGTTGGTGTTATGTATTAATTAACAAACCTGAATATGACAAGGTATTATTTTATATAAACTAAAGTTGTTTTTGTTTTCCTTGTATAGAAAAAGGCGATCCTATTTTTGGAAAAAATTTATTCAGTTATTTATTTAACAAGGTATTGTTATTGTTTAATAAAATCCCACAAGACAAATGAACCTTAATTATTAAAGGTAGCTTTTATTTTTTTAAATTTAAAATCATAACCATGAATCATGTTGAGACAATTCAATATCAAATTATATATAATGTATCATGTGCGAAGCAAGTAAATTTAAATATACGAGCAAATATAACTAAAATGGATAATTATTTTCCAAATTTAATTCTTATTTAAAAATTGAAAATATTTTTAGACGACATTTGGTGGCAAAAGTCTTGACCAAATATTTTTTGAATTTATTTTAAAAAAAACGAAAAATATATGGCCGCAACTTCGCAAAAGTTGAAGCCAAAATATTTTCGATTTTCTTTTCCATCTTTTTGTTGTGGTCGTGGGACCCACTTTTCATCTTGGTCAATATCGTGGTCAAAAAGTTTAGGACCCCATCCACTAGGGACAAATGTTGTCGAGCTTAAACATTTTTAAGAAGACCTTTGTCGTGTCCAAAATCCACTTTTTATGTGGTGTATGCAGAAAGTATCTATCGGAATTAATAGAAGAAGTAATATTCAAGAATATCGAACAGTTTTGCTTTCACTCAAAACGTAATGATCAAACATGTTACAAAAGTAACAAATTATGGCGATCTCGCCATTTTAGTGTTTTTTTTATGAAGATTGGTTAGAGGAATCAAACAAGGAGTAAAGAAGTTCCTTTTGAGTGATTGGAAAAACTAATTTATTGGTAACTTTTTAGTGTATATAAGAAAAATTAGAATAAAACCTAATATTAATTTTTTTTTTTACTGATTATGAAACGTAATTAAATTTGGTTTTTTAATGATATATGAAGAAGTAAGATATAGACAGCCTCATACTTTTTAATGGTGTATGAAGTCCTAAGAGATAAATAGTCTCAGAATTACTTAAGTTATAAAGATTGTTGCAAAAAAGAACGCGCAACACATAAAAATTAAGAATTGAACATTTTATTTCTATTTCGAGAGAAAAGGTTAGAAATGACTTCTAATTATTATTATTATATAATATATATATATATAATATAGGATGATGATTAAAGAGAGAATAGTAGTAGACTAGTAGTTGGGTTTTTTTCAAACATTTAGTCGGCATACGACATCGGGAAAACCTTACTGTATAATGGTGAAGCCTTGCATGTACCCTAGACAACGAGATTTTGACCATGGGCTATTACAAGTATTCAGAGGGAAAACCCCAAGGTTTTTCCCTCTCTAAGGATCGAACTCAAGACCTTGGGTAAAACCGAGAGTGCCTCTTACCAGTTGGACTGACCTTCGTTGACAGTAGTTGGTGTTATTTATTGACTAACAAATCTGAATATGACAAGGTATTATTTTATATAAACTAATGTTTTTGTTTTCCTTGTATAGAAAAAGGCGATCCGATATCTGGAAAGATTTTATTTAGTTATTTGTTTAATAAGGTATTGTTATTGTTTAATAAAATATTACAAGACAAATGAACCCTAATTATTAAAGGTATCTTTTATTTTTTTAAATTTAAAATCATAACCATAATCATGCTGAGACAATTCAATATCAAATTATATATAATGTATCATGTGCGAAGCAAGTAAATTTAAATATACGAGCCAATATAACTGAAATGGATAAATATTTTCCAAATTTAATTCTTTTTTTTAATATTGAAAATATTTTGAGACGACATTTTGTGGCAAAAGTAGTGACCAAATATTATTTGAATTTATTTAAAAAAAACGAAAAACATGTGGCCGCAACTTTTTGGTCGCAAAAGTCGAAGCCGAAAGATTTTCGATTTTCTTTTCCATCTTTTTGTTGCGGTCGTGGGACCCACTTTTCATCTTGGTCAATATCGTGGTCAAAAAGTTTAGGACCCCTTCTACTAGGGACAGATGTTGTCGAACTTAAACTTTTTTAAGAAGACTTTTGTCGTGGCCAAAATCCACTTTTCATGTGGTGTATGCAGTAAGTATCTATCGGAAGTAATACAAGAAGTAATATTCAAGAATATCGAACAGTTTTGCTTTCACTCAAAAGGTAAAGATCGAACATGTTACAAAAGTAGCAAATTATGGCGATCTCGCCATTTTAGTGTTTTTTTTTATGAAGATTGGTCAGAAGAATCAAACAAGGAGTAAAGAAGTTCCTTTTGAGTGATTGGAAAAACTAATTTATTGGTAACTTTTTAGTGTATATAAGAAAAATTAGAATAAAACCTAATATTAACTTCTTATTTTTTACTGATTATGAAACGTAATTAAATTTGGTTTTTTAATGATATATGAAGAAGTAAGATGTAGACCGCCTCATACTTTTTAATGGTGTATGAAGTCTTAAGAGATAAACAGTCTCAGAATTACTTAAGGTAGAAAGATTGTTGCAAAAAAGAACGAGCAGTACATAAAAATTAAGAATCGAACATTTTATTTCTATTTCGAGACTTCTAATTATTATTATTATTATATAATATGGGATGATGATTAAAGAGAGAATAGTAGTAGACTAGTAGTTGGTTTTTTTCCGAACATCCAGTCGGCATACGACATCGGAAAACCTTACTGTATAATGGTGAAGCCTTGCATGTACCATAGACAACGAGATGTTGACCATGTGCTATTACAAGTATTCAGAGAAAAAACCCCAAGGTTTTGCCCTCTCTAAGGATTGAACTCAGGACCTTGGGTAAAACATTTACCCAAGAGTGCCTCTGACCCGTTGGACTGACCTCATTGGCAGTAGTTGGTGTTATGTTTTAACTAACAAATCTGAATATGACAAGGTATTATTTTATATAAACTAATGTTGTTTTTGTTTTCATTGTATAGAAAAAGGCGATCCTATTTTTGGAAAGATTTTATTCAGTTATTTATTTAACAAGGTATTGTTATTGTTTAATAAAATCTCACAAGACAAATGAACCTTAATTATTAAAGGTATCTTTTATTTTTTTAAATTTAAAATCATAACCATGAATCATGTTGAGACAATTCAATATCAAATATATATAATGTATCATGTGCGAAGCAAGTAAATTTAAATATACGAGCCAATATAACTAAAATGGATTAATACTTTCCAAATTTAATTCTTTTTTTTTAAAATTGAAAATATTTTTAGACGACATTTGGTGGCAAAAGTCTTGACCAAATACTTTTTGAATTTATTTTAAAAAAAATGAAAAATATGTGGCTGCAACTTCGCAAAAGTCGAAGCCAAAATATTTTCTATTTTCTTTTCCATCTTTTTGTTGTGGTCGTGGGACCCACTTTTCATCTTGGTCAATATCGTGGTCAAAAAGTTTAGGACCCCTTCCACCAGGGACAAATGTTGTCGAGCTTAAACTTTTTTAAGAGAGAATCATATTGCTTAGTTATCGTGATTTTTGTATACTTTCAAAGTTTATATTCTCAAAATAGTTTTCAGACACATAAAAACTTAAAATTTGCATGAAATAAGTAGTAGAAAACTTGAGTTAAATCAAACAATTAGATCTAGGGTTTTTTCTATTCCATCCCCCCACACTTAAGTTGTACAACGCACTCGTTGTACTAGACATAGAAACTAAGGCAAATAGGAAAAATACGTAAAATTAAAGAGTAACAGGATTAACGAAACTTCCCGGGTCTTAAGTTGCATGATTGTTGTTGAAGATGACATTTGCGGAGCGACTTGAATGATGTAGAATCTTCAATGACTTACGTCGTCTCTATTTGATGGCGATCCATGGAAGCGTATCCACCTTCTTTTCTTTTTGGTATTTTTCGATTTTTTTAATTTTTTTTTTGGATTTTCGGGTTTTTCTGATTTTTTTTGGTTTTTTGGCGATCTGGTGTGCAGAATAGAGTTGGGAGCGGCGCTGGTGAGTAGGTAGTGACGCTGGCTGGAACCAGGAGTGGCGCTGGTCTTCAGTGAGCGGCGCTGGGAGTGCCCCGATGCATTCCCAACGGCGCTGGAGGTCCTTTAGCGGCGCTTGTGACTCATGTACGTGTTCCGAGGTCTTATTTATTAAGCGGGTTGATGCTCGAACTCCCCCACACTTTGCTTTTGGCCAAGTGCATGGTTTTCTTCAGACTACGAAGCAAAATACTCCTGCACACTTCAATCAAAATATCAAAATGGAAAATAACAAGCTAAAACATAAAAATAAAAACAAAATACGATTGCGATAAGTTACTTGTTTCCTTGATCCGTTGAAAGCTTGAATCTGTGATACTTATAACATGCTCATAGAATATCACAAATATCACAAAAGATAATATTCAAAACAATCACTTAGTTGTAATTAGTTACATAGTTCCTAAAAAAGAAAAATAAAAATAAAAATGAAAGTGAAAATAAAAATAAAAATAAAATACGGCTTGGGTTGCCTCCCAAGAAGCCCTAAGTTTAACGAGTCTTCAGCCGGACTCGGCCTAGGAACTAGGGTGAGGAGTACGGGTTAGGCCTAGGGCCGGCATCCGTTGGGTAACGTTCGAAGTGACTTATGGCTTCCTTGACATTGGTTCCTTTCTTCTCCTCTGAGTTCTCTGAGTTCCTTCGTGCTCTAGTAGCTTCAACCATTTCCATGTCTATCGGTGTTTGAGTTTCAGGGTTGGTTCGGATGGGAACGGATTTAGTTTCGCGAAATTCACCTCAGAATTAGTTCTCTGAAACTTCACCTCAGATCAAGATCAACATATCTGAAGACGTTCATTCTGAAGTCGAAGACTGAAAACTGAAGAAGGGAAACTTCCGAGGAGCAGAACTCTGAGAAGATTCCACCTGATTGAAGATCTGAAGATTCCACCTGATTGTAAATACTTTTTCACTGATTATGAGGAAGTCTTTTTGCAGCCTTTAACCTCTTTTACCCAGTTAATTACTTTATACCTGGTATTGTGATAGTTTTGGCAAAAGGTTGGGAATAAAGTATGTCAAGTCACCTCAAAGAAACTTACATACTTTACCTTAAACAAACATGTTATGGATTTGTCCTACAAATCCATAAATGCACCCAACCATATTTGTACGACATTTGCCATGTCATCAAGACATGTTTGCCTATAAATATAAGACTTTTCACACTTGCAAAAATGCTTGGAACTTTGGCATTGCAACGTGTGATATATACTCTAAGTATTCTTACGAGTATTTCCTTGTTGTTTAGATCATTTGTATTTCTAGGTTGTTTAGATATTTTCACAAGTGTGATTATCTTTGTTCCGCAACAACCTTTGTATTTTGTTTATAGCAATAAATAAAATACTTGGGAAAATACATCTTGACTCTTTGCCATAATACTTGATTATACATAGTATTTATATAGTTTCAAGCACTTGTTCTTATTTGTTCATATCCATATCTGGATCGTAATCTAAACTAGTCTTTATCTAGATTAGTATTACTTGCCAGTCGGGTTACTTGATATAATTGTCTTTATTGTTATACTCTTTATTATATCTTGTATTCGATTAACATCTTGTGTAGGTGGACTTACATTTGGTATCAGAGCCTCCCAGGTTAAATCATTAAATTGTTATACCTGTTTTAATCCTACAAGATGTTTGGAACATAACAACCAAACCCAAACGGTAACCCCAATGTTAATCTCAATGCTACTCCACCACCACCACCACCACAACCCAGTGTCCATGTACATTTTCCAAATAATCCTGTTCCTAAATTCAATGGGGATAGTGACTCTTTTACGACATGGAAGGCTTGCATGCTCAAGTATATTGCTGGGGTTGAGAGACACTTGACCTCCATTCTCTTAGAAGGACCTTATGTGCCCATGAATGCCTCGAATGTTGTTTTTAACCAAGACGGGACCCCTAGAATGACACCAAAAGAGAAAGATCATTGGTCAGAAGAAGACCATAGATTGGCTGACCTTGACTCAAAACTTCAAAATATGATTCTCTTTGCTGTCCCAGAAAGTGTAAAACCCACTCTCGTTTTACTTGACAATTTTAAATTGATGTGAGAAGAGTTAATGACTCAGTTTGAAGGTACTAAGGAAACTGTTGTCACAAGAAAAGTTGCTTTGAACAAAAAATATAAAGCCTTCTTTGCATTACCAAATGAAACTTTGACTCAAACATATATTAGATTTACAAACTTGGTTAATCAATTGAAAGCTTTGGGTGTTGATAAAGATAAAGAAATTTGTTGGAAAAGTTTTGTGATATACTACCTTCTAAATGGGAAAATTTGATCATGGTTTTAAGACAAGGAAAAACCCTTCACAGCCACACTCTAGCCTCTTTATACGGTGCTTTTAGATATACTGAGGAAAATAAAGTTGAGAGAGCTGTGGTTGAGCAAGATTCCAAAAATCATGTTTCTACCAGTTCTGCCCTGGTTCATTATTCTGAACCTAATGACTCTGCCCTACTATCTTCTGAGAGTGATCATTCTGACTCTGTAAAGAAAATGGTAGCTGAATTGATGAAAGCTGGTATTTCTGAATATGCATCACATGAATGTGATGAGGATGATGATGATGATCTTGTTGCAATGATTGCCAAAACCTTTAATCATTTCAAATTTAAATCAAAAAGAAATGGCAAACAATTTTCTTCAAATAATTCCATTGACAAGTCCAACTTGGCTTGTTTTAAATGTGGAAAGAAAGGACATTTTATGAAGGAATGCTATTCATCACAACCCTCTTCATCACAAACTGCCCCTAACCATTCTATCTTTCAGAAAAATGATGATGGGTACAAAGCTAAATACAAGAAGCTGAAAGCCCCTATCGCAATGATGGCACAAGAAGAATCCAACAAGAATAGCTGCATGGTGGCAGACTCAGAAAAATGGGAGGATTCTGATGTGTCTTCTGATGATGAAGAAGAAGTGAGGGACATGTGTTTCATGGCTCGTGAAGATCAAGGTCATGTTGTTAAATCCGATGTGGAATCCGGTCGATGGGTGGATATCATCATGAAGAAGGTTAGTGCTTTTGGTTTTGAAAAAGATGAGGAACAAAAATTGGACCTTTTAGTTCTGATAGAGGCCGATATTTCTTATGTTGAAACTGTGCGTTCAGAAAGTATTAAAATGTTTGAAATAAATTCTTCAGAACTGAACACCAGTCAGGCAAGGCTAAAAGAGCTAAAAGATGTTCAACTGGCTTTAAAAAGTTATCAATCTCTGGTGTCCAAACTTGAACTTGAAAAGGAAGAATTAAGGATTATTTTAGAAAAAGAACAAAAAATAATCAAATCCTGGATGAAATCACCATTTACTGAAGCTGCCATTAAGAAAACTTTTGAAAATCAAAGAATTGCATATGGTACAGGTGATCTTCACCTTGCATCTGTAATAACTGATTTGGATGCACTTCTGAAAGAAATGAGACCAGAAGTAATTTTCAAAGATCTTGGTAAAACAAAAGAGATAACTGAGAAAGCCCAGGAACAACCTGAGGGAAAATCTGAAGCACGTCAGATCAGTGCTTCAGACAAGAAAGCTAAAACCAAGAAGCCTTCCCCTCAGTCTTCGTTTAAGGTTTCTAAAAACCAGCAGAAGAAGAAAAATGTCTCCCTTGCTGAGCCTTCTACCTCAGATTCTGGTATGGCTCAGGTGTCTAATGAAGAATCTGTTTTGTTAAGGATAGAAAGTCAATTTCATATGTTGGCCAGGCAAGTGAAAAGTTGTATTGCACGATTGAAAAATGTTGAAAGCACTCCTCAGAATCCTAAACAAAACTCAAAACCTTTTTCTAAGAAAATCAAACAAGTCAAAGAAAAATCTGAGAATAAAAAGGTTGAAGAAATCATCAAACCAACTGTTTTTATCTCATCTGAGATCATGACTGACATTCCCTTTGATCCTTCTGTTCCATATATACCAAAGAAATTTGAGGCTGCTAAGGGAGGGCCCAGTGGACCCATCAAGAGATGGGTTCCCAAAAAGAACTAATTTTTCTGTATGTGCAGGGTGACCGCAAAAAGAATATATGGTTTTTGGACAGTGCAGCTGGCAGAACCATGACTAGTCACCAGACCCTGCTTGAGGAATATAGGGTGCAAGAGGGGCCCTGCTAAAACACGTCGGATCGTTCAAATCGTGACCAATTCGACTATGAAAGTGCGGAATCCATTCATAATCGACTTTGAGATTTTTGTATAATTAATGGACATATAAACACGAATTACATGAAGAATAAGAGATAAATACAGATGTAAAACTCGTGAATATCATTAATCATATGAATATTACACCAAATCAGTATACATCTGACTAGCACGGGGTATAGATCTCTACCCCGTGCAAGATGAATAGTTTCTGTCTAGACCTCAACCATTAACTCGAAATTGTAACCTAATTCTAGTATATATAGACTGCTTCACGGGCTGGGCTTCTATCTTGTTCATGGGCTTCGACTTCCTTCACACGAACCAGATGCCTCGTGCTGACATCATCATTACCTCGTGATGACGTCATTACGACCTTGAAGACATCCTTTCTTCTTCATAATAAACCCATAGAATTGCATTGCGACGGACAACAATAGATGCTCATAAATTGCATCTACAGGCCCTCAATAACTATTGGAAATGATGAAAATGGACAAACTGAGGGATATGGTGTGGTGAATAATGGTCAAGTCAAATTTACAAAAGTTGCATATGTGAATGGTTTGAAATATAACTTGATCAGTGTCAGCCAACTTTGTGATGATGGCTTTAAGGTATTATTTGATATTTCACAAGGCACCATATTCAACAGAGATTGGAAGGTAGTGATGATTACACCAAGGAAGGGAAACATTTATATTGTAGATATGAATAGTGCTACTTCAGAACAATGTTTCTACACAAAGGCAGATGAGGACACAAATTGGTTATGGCATAAAAGGTTATCCCATCTGTACTTTAAAAATATAAATAAGTTGTCAAGAAAACAACTAGCTGATGGGATACCTGCAATGTCTTTCAACAAAGACATGCCATGTCCAGGTTGTGAAATGGGAAAGAAGAAGAGAGCATCTTTCAAAACCAAGCAAAATTTCAGCATCACTGAACCACTTCATTTACTTCATATGGATCCTTTTGGTCCTGTGAACATGCAGACAAGAGTGGGGAAGAAATACACTCTGGTGGTAGTTGATGAATATTCAAGATATTGTTGGGTGATCTTCCTCAGAACCAAAAGTGAAGCTGCTGCTGAAATTATTGCCCTCATCAAACAAATTGAACTCAAGCACAAGCGAAAAGTGCGTCAGCTCAGAAGTGACAATGGCACTGAGTTCAGAAATTCCACTCTGGAATCCTTCTGCACTAACACTGGCATATCTCAGAACTTCTCCTCAGCCCACACACCAGAACAAAATGGTGTTGTAGAAAGAAAGAATCAGACACTGATAGAAGCTGCCAGAAGTATGTTGAATGAATCAGGTCTTCCAAAATGTTTTTGGGCTGAAGCTGTTGCAACTGCTTGCTACAACCAGAATCGCTCAATTTATGTCAAGAGACATAAGAAGACTGCCTATGAAGTGCTCAGAAATAGAAAGCCTAATATTGGATATTTCCATGTATTTGGATGTCTAGTATACATTCTGAATGATTCCAGTAAGTTGGGCAAGTTTGATGCCAAGGCTGATGAAGGTTACTTCTTAGGATATTCAACAATTCGCAAAGCCTTTAGAGTCTATAACAAAAGACTTGAAAAGGTTGATGAGTCAATTCATGTTACCTTTGATAAATCAAATTCTGCAATCTTTAATAAACCAGTTTCTGAACCATCCTCAGATAGTCCTATCAGTTTTGGTGAATCTGATCACAATGATCAATCAGATCGTCACCTGAACGAGTTTCTGATCATCTCAGTTCAGAACCAGTTAATATTCAGCAAAGCAACACTTCATATTATCCTTCAGTCACTTTCAAACTACTTTCTGAAATGACTATTGGATCAGATGTGCATGCTGCTACTCCTCAGATATCAGTCTCCACTGAAATACCTCAGAATGAAGAATTTCATGATGCAAATCGTGATTTACAAGATGATGAAGATGATGAAACTGAAATAGCCTATTCTGAAACATCTCCTGAAGTAAGCCAGAGGAGTTCTTGCACTGATATCATTGTTCATCCTGGTCATTACTCTAAATGGACTCGATCACATCCAATTGATCAAGTTATTGGCGATCAATGCTTAAATGTCAGCTTCTTATCACTGATAGAACCAAAGAAGATTGACGAGGCTATGAAAGATCCAAGTTGGGTTGAAGCTATGTAAGAAGAGCTTAACCAATTTGAAAGGAACAATGTTTGGGAGCTTGTTCCATGTCCCATCAATCTGAAGAAAGAACCAATTGGGACAAGATGGGTCTTTCGTAACAAGGTGGATGAAGATGGCCATGTAATTAGAAACAAGGCAAGACTTGTTGCAAAGGGTTATGCACAAGAAGAAGGAGTTGATTTTGATGAGACTTTTGCACCAGTTGCTAGACTTGAAACTATCAGAATATTCTTAGCATTTGAAGCTCATCATGAGTTCAAAGTCTACCAAATGGATGTTAAAAGTGCATTTCTGAATGGAGAATTGGAAGAAGTCGTGTATGTTTATCAATCACCAAGATTTGAAAGCAAAGAAAAACCTCATTGGATGTATAGGCTGAACAAATCTTTATATGGTCTGAGACAAGCACCTAGAGCCTGGTATGATACTCTAAATCGACATCTTTTAGATAATGGTTTTAAAAGGGGTGCAATAGATAATACTTTATTCATCTTGCATGAGAAAAGTGATATCTTATTTGTACAAGTTTATGTTGGTGATATTGTGTTTGGTTCTACAAATGAAAAATTGTGTGACAAGTTTTCAAAACTAACGTCTTCTGAGTATGAAATGAGTATGATGGGTGAATTGACATATTTCTTGGGTCTTCAAGTAAAACAAACCAATGATGGTATTTTTATAAATCAAGAAAAATATGTCAGAGATTTATTAAAGAAATATCAATGACTCAGTTTCATCCAAAGATACTCCAATTTATGCACCATTAACTTTGGACTCAGATCCTCATGGAAAACCTGTCGATCCCACAAAATATCGTGGCATGGTGGGATCACTAATGTACTTAACTGCAAGTAGACCAGACATAATGTTTGCAACATGTCTCTGTGCACGATTTCAATCTGATCCCAGGGAAGCACACCAGAATGCTGTAAAAAGAATTTTCAGGTACCTTAAAGGTGTCCTCAAACTAGGTCTTTGGTATCCCAAAGGCTCAAGTCTAGATCTCATGGGCTATTCAGATTCTGATCATGCATGTTGTAAGATAGATAGGAAAAGTACCACAGGTGGTTGTCATTTTTCTTGGTGGCAAATTAGTTAGTTGGACGAGCAAGAAGCAGACTGCAGTTTCTTTATCTACAGCTGAAGCTGAATACATTTCTGCAGCAAGTTGTTGTGCTCAGATTTTATGGATGAAGAACCAACTAACTGATTATGGTGTTAAATATACCAGAACTCCAATATTTTGTGATAACACAAGTGCCATCGCAATATCTCACAATCCTGTCATGCATTCCAAAACCAAGCATATTGACCTCAGGTATCATTTCATTCGTGATCATATTATAAAAGGTAATATTGAAATTCATTTCAATCCCACTGATAAACAACTAGCTAATGTGTTTACAAAACCTTTAGATGTCAAAACTTTTAAACATCTCATCAGCGAGTTAGGAATGCTGAATCCTGTATAGCATTTTAGGGGGAATTGACAAAAATATTGTTACAAATAAAGGAAATTTTTCTCTGAGGGGGAATTTTTGCCTCAGAAAATATTTTGTCTGAAATGGCTTAGAATCTGAGAAGACTTCAGAACTCTAGAAAATGAGACGGTTCAGATTGCACTTACTAAACCTCTCTTAGAATTAAATAAATCAAATCTGAAGTCAATCAGAACCTTTTATTTTATAAGAGATATCTGGTTTGCAAGTGGACACGTGATTTTATTGTACAAAGATACCTTTTTGCTTACGTGTCATACCACTTGCGCCGTAAAGAAAAATGATCATTGCTTTTGCATTAAAAACGGTTGAATACTTTTGGAAAATATGGGGTCATGACCGTTGTTGCATTAAATGCGGACGTGTAACCAAAAATTATTTCGGATTTCAAACCCGATAAAATTTACCTTTTAATAAAATATTATTTCTTTTAATTGGGTTTGAATTTCAAAATTCTTTTTATTTTATTTTCCTTGGAAATCCTTTCGTATTCCCTTTGAAAATATAAATTCTCTTTCCAAAAGTCATTCTCACATTTACTTCATTTTTCATTTACTTCCCAATCATTCTTTTCCTCTCATTCTCTATTCCTTCAAACACTCAAACCTTAAATCACATTCTTTTCATCTTCATTTTTCCAAAATCAAATCATTATGGCAAAATAACCATCCCAAGCAAAATCTCTCATTAGTTTCGAATATAATCCTCCAAAGCCTGCAGTCAAGGCTAGTTCAAATTGGCCAGAGAAGTTTGAAGCCAAGGCCATTCGATTCAATATGAACAATTTTAAAGCCGCCCTCAATGCCAGAAATAAAACTCTCATGGGTCTTATCAATAAATTTCTTGAGGAATGTCCTTTTTCTTTTGCCTTGACTGTAGATCCAGAGATTCTTTTCCATAGATATCTTTTAGAATTCTGATACACAGCCGAAGTAAGCAAGGATGATAAATCCATTGCTTTCATTCTCAAGGATGGCACAATTTGGATGGATTCAAAGAGGCTCTCCATTTGAATTACTTGCATGAATCTGCTGCCTTTGCAAAAAGGTTAAAAGGTATAAACTTTAGAGAAGTATTGGTGGAAATGGGACATGACAATATGGTTGATAGTGAAGGAAATTTGAAAACTTCAGGGAATATTTTCATCTCGGGGTTTAGAAATTGTTGGAGGTTTTTCTGGACTCACATAATTGAATGCCTGGGTGGTAATTATGGTGGCTTGGACCAGATCTCATTGATCCAAGTGGAGATGGGTTATTATTTATGGAATGGGATCACTGTGGACTATGCTGAGATGCTTTTCTCTCAGCTGGTGGCTAAATTGAAAGGAAAGAGAAGTCCACATATCTCATTTCCCAGATTTCTGAGCGTCTGCTTTATGCATATTCTAGGAGACGCATATTCTGAAGGGGGGACCAGAGCAGTTAGCCACAGAGTTCTGCATGGATCTATCAAGGCTTTCTACATCTGATCCAGAACATGAACTTTCTGCTGCCATGCTTCAGGTATTCACTAAAACTGATATAGCACGACCGGCTGGCTCAGAAAGCTCACTGGGCGAGTCGCAAAAGAATGCGAGACCCACCGGTGCACCTGGTGTCAAACTATTGAGGTTGGTTAAACCCAAACCAGCCTCAACCTCCCAGTCACAACCTCCATCCAATGACCAACCTAAGGATCTCCCAAAAGATCCCCAGGATCTCCAAAGGGCGTTTTAAAATGACGAAAATTTAAAAAGTCCTCACAGCCCAAGGACATTACCACCGAAGCACACCCTTCTGGTACCTCCCAAAAGGAACCAGAAGAATCGAGTCAAAGGGAAAACCCACAAGCAACCATCTCCAAAATTTATGTAGGAGGAGATGGTGAAGAAAACTTAAGTGTGTCAGCCCAACACACAATAGAAGTTGAGTCTGCACTTGCACCCCCTGAAATTTCACAAATCTTACACTCTTCTATTGCACAAACTGTTGATGTTTCTCAGGTGATACCCAGAGAGACTGAGGTTTCAACTTCTGCGGCTGATGAAGGGATTCTTGGAGATAGCACAAGAATTACTGAGGCAACCCCGGTATCGACTATTGCAGGCGAAGATGCTACGGTGGAGCCTATCTCTATAACTGGTGATGATGCATCTACTCTTGAAGTAGTTGTTGAACCAGCATCTGGAACTGGCACCAGTGGTCAGGTCCAGGGCATATCTTATTAGGGTGAGGTCTTGACTTCATTCTGGGATGAAGATGAGCCACTTCAGGGGAATCTTGATTCCCTTGCTGACTTTGAGTTTCATGAGGACTTATTGGAGGAGAACCAGTCGTCTGGTTCCGAGCCAACCTTCAACCTCGCAAATGTCTAACCTCCCCCAGAAAATCTAAATATTCTTGATGAACAACCATATCGCCCACCACCAATTTCACATGAACACCCCTTGTTTCCTGAAGGCTCAACTCCTGCTTTTATCACTTCACCAACCTTTCAACCACAACTTTCAACACTTACACCCCCAAATTCATAATGTTCCACCACAAAGGACGTATGATGTGCCAGAAGAGCAAGGTAAAGACTTGGATTCGGAAACTGAATCTGAGGGTCCAACTGATGTACAATTGGAGAAAACTCTTGCTGGCCTTCGTACTTTACCTTTTGTTGCTTCTGCTTCTGCACAACCACCACCTCCTTTGAGTGTGGAAGCACAGTTAGAGAAAATCAATACCGAAGTCCAAAGACTACTTCTCAAGGTAGAGGACTTATCAAAATCTCTAACTGCCAACACCAGGTCCTTAACAGATTTGAAGGGTGCTCAGGTATTTCTTGGAACTGAGTTCACCAAGGTTGCTAGTAATGAAGGACTGGTGAGTGGGAAGCTAAATGAACTTGTAATGGCTTGTAATCGTATCAGCTCAGCCATCAGAGAAGCTTTTAGACTGACCAAGAGAGATGTGCAGAGTTCAGTTGTTGCGAATCTGACGTCTAGTGTTGAAATTATGAAATAAGAGGTTTTCTGGCAGTCGGGAAAGAGGTGTCTGAATTGGTGAAGAAGCCAAGTGTTGATGATATGCTTGAAAAAGTGCATTTGGAGTTGTCTCAGAATTTGGTTACTCAGCTGACAACTGCCATTGCATCTAAATTTGAGGATAGGGTCAAAGAGATGGTCGAGGACTTCACCACCAAAGCCAATGAAAGAGTGGACAAGGCTGTTGACGAAATTAAGAATTCTGTGTCCACTCTAAATAAAACTGTCCAAGACTAGTCTCAGAAATTGGATGATATTCTGACCATCCTCAGAAAGGAGCCTGCAGCTGTTGTTCCTCCTCCTCCATTACTCACTGAAGCTGATAGAAAGATGCTGAAAGAAGTTTTCGAGCATGAGAAGCTGAACCTTAACTCATCATTCAAGTTAAGGGCTCAGTTTTCAACAATGACGAAGGGAATTTCTGACACTATGACACAACAGAGTTGGGAACCTCTGCAGGGTATGCAAAAAGCCATTGAATTATATTCCAAGATGCCTGTAGAGATCCCCAAAGGGGGAAGTAATGTGCCCATTGGTTTGCTTGCCAGCTCTCAGGAATTAATAGAAGCAACCAAGAAGCAATCTGAAGCTGAGGGGGAACTTCAGAAGAAACAAACTGAGCCACAACCATTTGAGCCTGCAAAGAAAGATAAAGGAAAAGCTCAGATGGTTGAAGAACCAAAGAAGAAAGGGTCAAAGGATTCTGGCCTAGTTGTTGGTGAAAATGTGGATGAACATGCTTATCTATTGCATGATCTAGCTGCTGATAGCAACAAGCTTGTGGCCCCGCAGAAGCAAGTCTCCAATCAATTCATCATTTGGAGAGAAAACAAAGAAAAGGAAAGGGCACAACACTTGGCAATGGGTACCATAGATCTGGTTGATGTTGCAGCTCTTGGATTGCCAGTTGAAAGATATCAGAAGATTAAGAATGATCCAAGATTGCAGAAAGCATTGGGGGAGATGGCTGAATATGAATATGGAATGCAATATTCACCTCTGGAACAAAAGCTAGACCATCTCACAGTCAAGTTGTCCATTGAGGACTTGGTGAAAAACAGAAAGAAAGAGATGGAGATTAAAAGGAAAGAGATTCTGGCTGGCGTTCTAAAGGTTGAAAAAGAATTGTCAAAACCCCCATTGAAGCCAAAGGTGACTGGACCAAGGACCTCAAGAAAGAATGTTCGTGATGCGGATCTTTCTACTTTTGTATCAATGCCTAAAGATACTGCAGATTTACAAAAGAAAGCTGAAATGGCTCAGTATGAGCATTATCTGAAGCATCAATCTCATCCTGCCAAGATTACTGATGTTGAAATTACAAAGGAGGATGGATTAAGGTTATTTGATATGGTGGTTTCAAGAGAAGGAAGGACTCCATCAAAATATAATCAGGTCTCAGTGCATGAATTCGGGATTTCAGAACACAAGGAAATGATCCCAATTCCGAGGGCAAAGCCGAAGTCTCATTTGATTGGTGCATTCTTAAAGAAGATTCAGCAGAAGTTGCAAGCCAAGAATGAGATGGAGGCTAGATTATATGGGAAGAAAGATTCCCCTCTAAAGAGGAAAGCTGTTGATGCACCTGAAAGCTCCAGGGCTGCAAAGAAGTAGTCTTTTACTCTGAAATTTTCTTGTACTTGTAATTATTTTCAACTTTCATGTACTTGTAACAAATTTAGAAATTCTGTACTGTATATATGTTACAAGTCTTTTCATTACAAGTAGATGATAGGTTTAAGTTAAATTCTAAGACATCAATGATCTATAAGATGTCCTTAGAAAAACTTCTCATATAACTTAAACAAAAGTTGCATTTTAGACTTACAAAAATGTATAGATAGAAGTCTAAAAATGCATGTAATATTTCAGAACAAATAGGGGAAATTTGTTAGGTCAAAAATCGACCAAGTATAATTTGTTCAGAAATATTGAAGTTCAGAGAAAATACTTGTACAAAAATTCTGAGACATCCCTCAGAATTAGTTCTCTGAAACTTCACCTCAGATCAAGATCAACATATCTGAAGACGTTCATTCTGAAGTCGAAGACTGAAGACTGAAGAAGGGAAACTTCTTAGGAGCAGAACTCTGAGAAAATTCCACCTAATTGAAGATCTGAAGGTCCTCAGTGAAAAAGTGTTTTACGACACTTTTTCACTGATTACGAGGAAGTCTTTTTGCAGCCTTTAACTTCCTTTACCCGGTTAATTACTTTATACCTGGTATTGTGATAGTTTTGGCAAAAGGTTGGGAATAAAGTATGTCAAGTCACATCAAAGAAACTTACATACTTTACCTTAAACAAACATGTTATAGATTTGTCCTACAAATCCATAAATGCACCCAACCATATTTGTACGACATTTGCCATGTCATCAAGACATGTTTGCCTATAAATATAAGACTTTTCACACTTGCAAAAATGCTTGGAACTTTGGCATTGCAACGTGTGATATATACTCTAAGTATTCTTACGAGTATTTCCTTGTTGTTTAGATATTTTGTATTTTTAGGTTGTTTAGATATTTTCACAAGTGTGATTATCTTTGTTCCACAACAATCTTTGTATTTTGTTTATAGCAATAAATAAAATACTTGGAAAAATACATCTTGACTCTTTGCCATAATACTTGATTATACATAGTATTTATATAGTTTCAAGCACTTGTTTTTATTTGTTCATATCCATATCTGGATCGTAATCTAAACTAGTCTTTATCTAGATTAATATTACTTGCCAATCGGGTTAGTTGATATAATTGTCTTTATTGTTATACTCTTATTATATCTTGTATTCGATTAACATCTTGTGTAGGTGGACTTACATGCTTCTTCTAAAGTTTCATCCTCTCTTTGCTTGAAACCGAAGATCATAGAGGTGTCTAAACTTAATTCATCAAATTCTTCTTCCTCTTCTGAAGATAATGGCCAGTCTTCACTCTCATCTTTTGATATCTAAGCATTACTCCTTACTTCCACCAATTCTTCTAATTCCCTTAAATCATCGTTCTCCACTTTGACTTGATAGCAAGCCACATATTCCTCTTCATCTTTGAATTTTTCCTTAAACAGAATGCAATCTGATTCTTGTCTTAGTATCAATTCACCTTTATCGAATTCTAATGTTGCTCTTGCTGAGTATAAGAACGGTTGTTTGATCAAATAATCGCACTATGGCTCAACCGTAGGTGTGAGTGTGGTTGTTGGTGTTTCTTGGCGATTCCCTTACCGTCAGAGGGTCGGAGACCGCTTTACGCCTATTTCTTGTTGATCCTAAGTCGTTATGTTCAACTTAGGGTTTGAAGGTTTGTTTTAGGGTTTATTCAGAGTTTATTCGAAGGTCGAATAAACTATGGACAGGGGTTTATATGTGTGATGCGTATTGTGTGTATGACGATGATCATGCCGTGAGGCTTCCTCCTCTATTTATATAGAGGGTAGATAACTTGGAGAGGAGGGTAAGAGAATTAGGGTAAATCTCTTCATCCTTTATAAATATCTTGTTTCCTTCTTGAGGAGATTTGTGGTAATCTTGTTACCAAACCGTGTCCGTGATATTCGGATTTGATATATGTTTTAATTGGATAGTTATGGAAAATATCTTAATCCGTTCCTTCTTGTATATCTCCTCAGAGCTAGGTATTTGTTACCTTTGGAGCTCCGGGATGACCATGTTAAACGGAGGTTAAGCTCCGTTATGGGTGTAGATGATTTTACCTGTACGAAGGTGACTTCGTATTCTGCTTCTGCTTCGGATACGGAGCTACGGCTCCGTATGGGTATATCATCAAGCCCCTCACTCTGATGGGAGATTTTATCTGTAAAATATCGCATTAGACTTAAAAAAAGAAAATAATGTTAAGACCATACCTTCGAGGCTTCGATGAAGACCCCCGAATCTGTTGATGATGCGGTCATTTCTTCGAAGCGTCATTTCAAGGGTAAATACGTTATTTTACCCTGCCACGTATCTGTCCCTTTGATGGGTTAATACGAACGCGCGTATCACAAGGAGAGACTTAATCGACGGTTAGGGTTATTGTGCGCTATTTTTTCAAACCACCAGCCTCATCCCCTATTTATTCTTTTGACGGCTTCGAGGACTTTCTCAATCTCAACTGTTCCCTCTTTCTTTTCACTCTCCCCTTTTTACCAATCATATCCTTTCTAAATCGATTTTTACCATCATCATGGATCGCAATCTGTGAGTCCCTCGATAGCTATAGATCGCTCTCGAGATCGTCTATTGTTATGTCGTGAGTGCGGAATCCTCACGAGATAACTAGTTTGATTAGTTAACGTGTATATCGCTTAATTATCAAGTAGATAATCAGCCGTATGATACTATATTCGTTTCTATAAGCTATAGAACGAACTTAGTGGTCTGGAGTACGTGTATGTCGAATATGATACCTCATTTTAGGGTATTCATTCGTATATATATGTTTCAGATCGAACTGGGCTTGCTGGGCTTTGTTCTTACGAACTTATCTGCCCAGCCCATGTAACGAAGTTAAAACGAAGTTTATCTTCGTTTGCCTCTAACGAAGATATACCTTATCTTCGCTAGATGTAATACTTGATTATATTCCTAAGTGTTTCATCTTAAGGAATCCTAACACATATTATGTTTGTAACACACAACAAACATCATACATAACATATATATAACACCAAAACATGTAATCGATCATTACCAAAACATAAAGTCCATAATCTATCAATTACATATATAGATACGACATAAATTAACACAATGTCTTAATCTAAACAACATATCAAATCTAAGTTGCTGTTGTCACATCAACGTGCATCAACAAACTCCCCCTTGACAGCAGAACCTTCGATTTCTTTAGTCTTCAAAATCTGATCATTCATCAAACAACAATCTTTTGCTATTTGCATGAATCTCTTCATGTAAGCAGAGTTGAAGTATCTTACGATATCGACTTTCTTCATGCTTCCAAAATGGCAAGAACGAACACTCCGTACCGTATAACTTTCTCAGATCATTTCTTGAGAAGTTCACCAGCTGCATCGGATCATAAACTCTTCTCAACAAAATCTTCTTCTTTGAGTCTGCATACATCTTGGCTTCACCAGAATTTTGATCAATTTCCCAATTATCCATCTTGTCCAAGACATCTTGTGACCATTTCTTGGCAGGGACTTTGATCATACATTTAATATCATGTTGAACATACTCAACTGTTTTATCTGGTTTGACCACTCTTTTCTTCGATCTTGGCTCAATCTTAAACTGTGGTTTATCTGAATCTTTCATATTCTTTCTCAACCAGAAATCATTTCTGAGATTCTTACCAACAACATCAGCTAAGCCATCATCGCTTGGATTGATAATCCAGTTATTTCCAAGCTCATGTAAATCTTCTTCACACAAACTCCTGAAATGTCTCTCACACCACGCTAAGTACTGACAACCTTCTGGTCTTTTAAGAACAAATAACTTCAGTTCATCATCATAAAACCAACTCCAGATGATTGTCTTGTACTTTGCAGCATCTTTGTTTGAAAAATGAGTCCAATACAGATTTGGTTTCCATGTTTCCCTATGTACTATCCATTCATTAACTCTTTTCTCGGGAACATGTCGATCAACCATATGTAATGAATCATCATCTCTGAGAGGAACTAGAAAATCATTTGGATTGAATGGTCTTGTCACATTAATCTCATAATCAGATGGAATCAATACGTCACCATTCTTAGCATACACAACAAAATGTAGAACTTGAGTTTGGCTACTGAATGGAACTTGAAGCATTCTTTCCCGAACATCTGATCTTTTCTGATCCAACACTCTATTCTCTTCAATCGATGGATCTTCAGGAATTGAGTTCCATACTTCATCAAACCCATAAGGTTTCTTGAATATGTCTAGATTTGGTTCAGGAACAAATTCGCCTTCCTCGAGCTCATCACCATCAAAGAATAAATCTGTATAATCTGGATCATCTATTTAAATTTACACAAAATGAACACCAGAATAGAAAGAATAATCATGACAATTATAATAAAGATGAAATGTACTTGTATTGAAATAAGATATATTACATTTTCATTACACAAAATTTCATAACTTATTACACACAATCAATTATACATTCTATCTAAAAATCTTTATCATAATCAAAATTAGAAACCTGAATCACGAGGAGCACCAGAAGGACCCGCACCAGTACCAGAAGCACCAACAGCAGAAGTATCACCTCCTGTCTCCCCCTCGATCTTAGCACCCTTTCCTTTATCTTCAACTGGGCGAGAAACATTCCTATCACCAGCATTATCAGCATCATCATCGTCATTCTGACGTCTTGGTTGAACCGCTGACAATCTACAAATCTCTTCAGGAACTTCTCCCCCTTGATTCTTGACCCAGTTGATCAAAAAAGTTAAGGTGGCGCGAGTATCAGTGAGATCAGACTCCAAAGTGCGAACTCTAGTCTCCAAAAGATCAACACGACGACCAAGCGACGAATCGGAAGGAAGTCGATAAGATAAAGAAGGAGCCACTAGAGGACGTAAGGCTGGTGCTTGTGAAACAACAGGAACAACAGCAGCAGTTGGTCTTGGAGGATCAGACATTGCTACAGAAGAAGCTTCAACAACACGTCGACGCTTAATTCTGGTATATTGAAGTTCAACACCCCCTTGTCGCTTCACTGGACTAACCGAACTTGCTCTGTTCACCGGATCTTCCATATCTTCAAAGATCTCACGCAATTCAGAATCATGCTGAGCTGCAACATCAGGATCAATCTCAGCAGCAGGAATGGAGTTAGCTGAATCTGAAAGAGCGGGAACAGCGTGACAAGCCTTGCTTCTACGCTCTCTATGAAACACAACACCCTCTTGATCAAACGACTGATGCGAATGATTGCTTTCAGAAACAGCCGAGATATCGTGAATCATCTTAGTTCGACGTTCAGCAGCAGCAGAATCATCTGTGTCTGTTTCATGTGTAGCAGCAGAACCATCGGAACTATCAACATCATCTCCATCATTTCCATCATCCGAACCATCAGACTCATCCCTTGAATCATCATCTGAACCATCAACTGAACTTTCAGAAGTACCAGAATCAGAATCGGCATCAACATCATCCACAAACATATCATTCTCAAGACGAGATCGATAGTTTGGATTAATCAGGTGACCAAAAAGTGGTGGATCATGAAGACCAGCCACATTACTCGTATTGGCTTCAAGATCAGCAAAAAGACGCGAAGGCCAAGCATGAAGAACGTAGCGAGGACCTTGGTCATATACTAAGTCAGGACAAAAATGTCTAACTATAGCCATCACAAAGCGAGGATACAAAAGAAATCGCTTTCTCCCCTTAGCATTAATCTGATCAATAAACTCTTGATAAAAGTATCGGGAGAAAGGATAAGGTCGATTATATACCAAAGCATTGCGATTGCTCAAACAGACGAGCAATGCATACGCCAAATAACGCCATCGTCCTCGAAAACCACTTTTGTCAAAAGGAAGTTTGACCTGTCCAACAAATCCCATTCGCTGACAGCAGCGAAGAAGCAGTTCAAACTCGTAAGTCATCTCGACGTCTTCCTCTTCTTCTACGTCCGGTTCTGCTCCTAGATGCAAAATAGTACGAAGCGATTCAGCATTGAAATCAAAAGTGATGCCTTCAACAGTAGCTCGTACAAAACTCTGTCCATCAACCATGACTTCATGAGCAGTGGACCAGAAAGAATCGATATACTGCCTAACAAGTCTCGGCGAGTCACAAAAAGCAAAAGATAATCGCGAGCGAGCAATGTAGTTAAACATTTCATGAAAATGTTCGCAATTATGCTGATCTGGATCAAGATTCAGTGCAAGATTATGCTTCTTCACAAACTGACGAGGAGCAAGAGCCATTTCTGCACAAAATTGAAAAACCTAATCAATAATGTCGCAAAGTAAAACTGCACAAAATTTTCAAACTGAACGAAATTAAGCATTAAATTCGTTAAGTATACAGAAACGAAGATAGAACCTAAATTCGTAAGCAAGAACGAAACGAAAATAAATCTTAACTTCGTAAGAACTAAACTTAAGTTTTCACCTAACGAAGTTTAAGTTCGTAAGGTCTAAACTGTACATGCAAGTTCGTAAGTTATAACTTATCTTCTAAGTTCGTAACTTATAAACGAAGTCTAAGTTTGTTTAGATAAAACTAAGGGTGTTAAACCTTGCTAAGTTCGTTTCTTATCAACTAAAGTCTAAGTTCGTAAGGCATCATCTAAAGTTAACTTCGTTTCTACCAAAGGTAAATTCGTTCAATCCAAAATTTAAGTCCATGTTCACAAATCTAAATTCGTTTTGAACGAAAGTCTAAGTTCGTTTGTACAAGTCTAACTTCGTTTGAATAAACCAGTTAATGATTTCAAAATATAGATATATAGAATCAAAATGAATCAAATCGAAGATACATAGAAAACCTAGATCATTTTCGTGAATGAAAATAACATCAAACACTTACTTAGATCACAGTTTGCACAACGAATCAAGCAAACGAATTAGATTGAGAGAAAAGAAAAGAGTTTGGGTTTTAGGGTTTTGCTCGAAAATGAGAGTAATTTTCGTTTTATGAAGAAGTAACGAAGAAAAACCCCTTTATATATAGAAATAACAATGGGCCAACTATGGGTCGGGCTAAACTTCACAAACGAAGTTAGCCAAACGAAGATATCCTTCGTTTGAACAAAATTGTTTCGAACGAAGATAACAATTATCTTCGTAAGAACAAATCAAAATCAGAAAATATTCCAGATTTCAGCAAGTTTCTGAAAAATTTTCAGATTTTCATCCAAGCAATCTTCCAAAACACAACCCTTAATTACAATCTGTACATGGCAAAAACTCGTTAGAAAGCAACCTGTTCATGCCTTGTACTAAAAACGTGCTTATCACCCAAATTCATAATCATAATGTAAGTAGATAACCGAACATTATAATCTTGAATGAAAACCCATGGTTTAAACACTATCCATAAACAAACCTGAAAATAATCAATTTAAATATGAACCTCATTACCAATAATGATTATGACACCGAGAACTTCCTTTGATCATAGATATGCATGACGGCAAACCATCTTGAAACACTTAAGTCCCATACTAGATGCCGTCTACAAAACTAACAAACAATGAACAATCCAACAAAAATTCACTGAAGAACTTAGTAAAGTTTCCAAAAGGATGTCATAAATTACAGTATGAAATTCAAAAGAAACTAATATCAAATTTGATTATTTTCATTAAATACATGAATCATAAATAAATAACTATTCCAAAAACAAGTTCATGTATTCATCATTCACATGCTCAAATCTGCATCACAAATATTATCACTATACACCAAGGATCTTATCGTCATGATATCATCCGTGTAAATAACAATGTAGTAACAGAAATCAGCACTCCAACGTTATCTTCTTAACCTGAACACTGCACACTTACCATAGAACTCATCAACGCATTGAGAACAAAACAGTATAATGCAGAAAATTCAAGTTACAATCACACTCAATCAGGGTTAACAAATATGAAATAACTAATCAAGGGAGGTCATTTCTTGTCAAACCCTAAATGTCACCACACAAACTTAAACAAACCCGATTAATAACTTGGTGACAAGTGAAAATTGTGAGATTTCAAATAACTTTGACATTTCACATAACACTTGAAAAGATCATTTTCTAAACTTTAAACAAATTAATGTCCATATTAGAAAATCTTCTTTGTAAACAAACCACACAACCTCATTAAAAATTCACATGAAGGAATTCAGCAAAACATATACTAGAATTTGAATAGGGTCTCTCGTGCAATAAGAACTTATAAAAATACTATTTTGACTCAATAAAAAGAAAAATAACACAGAATAAAAATTGCAGAATAATAAACTAATCTAAATTTTAATTAACTTGACTTTATACATTATTCACATTAAGCATGATTACTGCTGATTAGATCAGTTTAGCATGTTACATAAGCCTGCGGGTGAGAAATAATTCTCTTATTATAAGTTTTGAACCGTGACCCAACACCGATTACCGGTATGTTTGTCCTCTTAAACACTCGGTACGTCCAGTTTCCTTTGTGTTATGACACTTTCGACATACCCTGGCCAAGGAGAGTCACCATGTAACCCGAGTAGCCTAATATGCCATTGGATAGTTTAAGAACTTATGTAACCCACATTCAGATATATTTTCGTAATCGATACAAGCACTAAGATAAAAAATATTCAATATATTCAAGAACATCCTTAACCAATCATAAGACACTTTGTGGATAACTGAATTGAATTACTTTGTGATTTCACATATTTGCTTCTGCATTTCATGATGTATAAGGAACCCGTGATTTTCTATGAGATCCATGTAGCGAACTTTCCGACAACCTATCCCAAGTTGTAAGCTTTAGGTAGGCTAGGTATACAAAGACACCCCGAGGACATACTTGTCCGAATCTCAAAGACCACATTAGCCCCTTAATTTGCATTCAATTGATTTGCATAACAATATCATATTTACTTTTATGCTCATGATTGGTAGAGGTTCTTGCCTATTCATTGAACAAATCTTATAGTAATGCTAAATCTTTCACAAAATTTAAGGACTAGATCAATTCATTACTGAAAAGCAAGCAATCTCAGCCATATATCTGAATATGTTTCCCACAAGAACATTAAACCTTGGTACTTTGTGTCTACCGATATATCCCAAATTGTAATCACTGAACTAATCAGTTATATTACGATTAAGCAGGCTTAAAAGCTAAAGTATCGTCACTTCTCATCATTTAGCGCAGTAACCTTACTTGATTCATTTTTTTTTTTTTTTTTTTTTTGGATTTTCAATTTTTCAATGTTTTTTTGTATTTTTTCTGACACTAGATATATACAAACTTATACTAAGACAACTTTTTTTTGTATTTTTTATGACTCTATCTATGTACGACTTACACTACAAAGACACGAAAATTAAATTTAAGTTCTTTGAGAGACACTACTCGGCATTCTTCATACCATTGAGTTGAAATAACAACTCAAGACGAGGTCTATCAAAAGCTTTAGTGTATAGAGCAGCAAGATTATCATCAGTAATAACCTTTTCTAAATGAATAAGCTTTTTCTCAAAATAGTTACGTATGAAATGATACTTTATATCTATGTGCTTGGTGACTTTAAAGTTTTTCGGATTCTTGGTAATATCTATGGCAGATTTATTATCAATACAAATAGGAGTATTGGAGATATTCATACCATAATCGCGCAGTTGTTGCTGTATCCAAAGCACCTGAGAACAGCAATATCCAGCAGCAATGTACTCTGCTTCACAGGATGACTGTGCAACAGATGTCTGCTTTTTGCACTGCCACGATATAATTCTCCCCCCTAAAAGCTGACATCCACCTGACGTTGATTTCCTATCCGAGTTGTCACCACCATAATCCGAATCAGTATAAGCTACGAAGTCAAAAAAACCATACATGGGATACCAAAGACCTAGACGAGGCTTGGCTTTCACATAACGAAGAATTTTTTTTGCAGCTTTCAAGTGAGACTCTTTCGGATTAGCCTGATATCTAGCACACATAGAAACAGCAAAGGTAATATCTGGACGTGAGGCTGTCAGATACATCAAGGATCCAATGATAGCTCGATATTGAGTGGCATCGACGGATGGATCATTAGGCTTATCAGGACACAACCCATGATTAGTCTTAATGGGAGTAACAACATCCTTAGCATCAGACATTCGAAACCTAGTAAGAAGATCTTTGACATACTTGGTTTGATGTATAAAGAAGCCATCCTTCAGTTGATCCACCTATAGTCCAAGGAAGAAGGTTAATTCCCCCATTGCACTCATCTCAAACTTAGCCTTCATGCTCTGTTCAAATTCCTTGCACATTTTGTCATCAGATGAACCAAAAATGATGTCATCGACGTAAACCTGTACAAGCAAGTAGTCCGTCCCTTTCCATTTAATAAACAACGTGCTGTCTATAGAACCTCTGGTAAAACCACTTTCCTTCAAATGAGTTGACAATTTTTCATACCACGATCGAGGAGCCTGATGTAAACCATATAAAGCCTTATCAAGACGATATACTCTATTAGGAAAGTTTGGATCCTCAAACCCGGCAGGTTGTTCTACATACACTTCTTCTTTAATGTCTCCATACAAGAAGGCACTCTTTACATCAAGCTGATACACCTTAATTCCTTTATAACTAGCATATGCCAGAAATAATCGAATAGCTTCAAGTCTAGCTACAGGTGCAAATGTCTCATCGTAATCAAAGCCTTCTTGTTGCTCAAATCCTCTAACCACCAATCGAGCCTTATTTCGAATGACTACACCTCTGTCATCTCGTTTACAACGAAAAACCCAACGCGTTGTTAAAGGAGATTCACCCGGAGGTAAGTCAACTAACTTCCATACTTCAAGCTTTCGAAACTGAGCCAATTCTTCTTGCATCGCCTCAACCCATGACGGTTCCTTAAGAGCCATTCCAACATTTTTAGGCTCAACCTGAGAGATAAAACAATAATACAAGTACCAAGTAATTGCCCCAGTATCCTTAACTTCAGCAAACATACACGACGGTTTCTTAGATTGATTCCTCATACGAACAGAGGTAGAAGCATCACCAATGATTTGCTCGACTTGATGATCCTTGTTGACCCTAGTTTGAGGAACCTTATCGACTGAAAGATCATCTCCCAAATTCGTCTGCACATGTTGCTCTGGAGTTTTATAATCTGGAGTTTGAGGCTCCTCCTGAGTTTCACCTTCCGTGTCATCAGTATCATAGAAAGGAGAATCAGGTAGAGGTACATGCAAAGGATCAGTAGGAACTATAGGAGCAGACTCTAAGGTAGAATCTGCTACTTTTGTCCCACTAGATTCTCCAGATTCAGAAGTAGGCTCAACTATTGGTGAGGAAATAGAAGAAGAACCAGAAACCGGTCCACCATCCAGAGGATCATGGAGAGTAACGACATCCTCCACAGTTGGAACACCTGCAAAAGAAACAGGACCACGAAAAGAAGTGAAGACACCATCATAATCAAAATTATTAGCAGGACCAATGTGTACAACAGGTTTATGACTGACAATTACGACATTTGTACCAAGATCTACTTTGCCAGTTTTCTGATTGTACACACGCCTAATCGGTGTACTTGGAACATAACCCAGAAAGAAACCCTCCTCAGATTTAGGTTCAAATTTCCTTTGAGGAAGAGTTTTAAGAAAAGTGCAAGGAACACCGAAAGGCTCAACATTCTTCAAATTGGGCTTTTTGTTGTGCAACAGTTCATAACTAGTTTTCATAAACCGTTTAACTGTCAAAACCTGATTCAGAATGTGACAAGCTGTATTCACTGCCTCTCCCCAGAAAGTAATAGGAAGTTCTAACTCAGGGTCAATAGATGATAACGGAAATTCTAACTCAGTGTAGACCCTACTACTCTTACGAAGTGTAAAGTGAGTAATACTGTCTTTCTGACCATAAGAAGTGGACGAATCTAGGACGACACCTTTCAATTTCTCTTCCTTGGTAGGTTGAGAAGAAACTCCTTTAGACTCTGCTGTCTCCTCAGTCAAATTAGGCGTAGGAGTCGAGTCTTTCGATCTACCAACATCAACACTAGGTTGAAGTAGGACTTCAGGAATATTGGGTTCTACAGGAGTATAGTTATTGTTGAAAGGAGGAGGCATGCTATTGTAAGAAACCTTAGCTGTGTCAGAAGTCTTAGATGGAGAATCCTCAAACTTTTTCATATGCATTAAAAGCTCATCATGTCTAGCAGAATCAACCTTAGCTTGTAATTCCACTATTTCTATTCTAGCATCAGCCAGTTCTTTCTCAATGGTAGCACACTTTTTAGCTAACAATGCATAAGCTTCACCACCTACTCTTTCTACAGCCACAACATGTTTAACTTTGTCTTTCATAGCACTAATGTCAGACTCTAAAGATTTAATCCTATCTTTTAAAATTTTTTCTCTATCAGTGACAGTTAAATCTTTTTTAATCAACTTATCTCTTTCTTCATGAGCAACATTAACAACAGATTCTAAATGCTTAATTAGTTCATTCTTTTGTTCAATTTCATCAAACATTCGATTAACAATTTTGCAAACATGAACAATAGTATGTAGAGAGTAAGATACCTGTTGATCTGCTTCTTTGCAGTCTGCCATGTAAGTGACAAAGTCATCCACACTCATGCCTGTTGGAATTTCATATTCCTTCATCTGCTCTTCAATTGTTTTTTCAACCTTTTCAGTAGCAGAATCGTCTTTGTTCTCAGCAGCGTGCATCTCTCCAGAATCTTTCGTGTCATCAACCTCAACCTCTTCATCAGACTCTGAATCAGTGTCATATACCTGAGCAGAAGATTCTAAGTTCGAGCTTTGAACATTGTCATACAAATGCTCATCATTGTGGTAAACTGTGGTGTCCAAGAAATCCTCAACAGAATCTACCATCTGAGCCATATCATCAACTATTTCGGCCAAATAAGCATTATTGGTCTCATCCTGTGGAAGATTCCAGACATAAGAACCATCAGGTTGAGCAGCTACGATAGCCTTGTCATTGCCATTTCTAGTAGTATCATCAGTCAACAAGAGAGCTCTACTTGCATTCGGATTAAAAGAACGATTACCACCTCTATCTTGACGGGTAAGGGTAATATTGACATCTCTCTTTGGTCGTTGACATTCTTTGGCAAAATGTCCAAAGCCATCGCAATTATAGCACTTAACCTTTGACTTGTCAAAGCCCTGAGTACCCCCAATTAGCTGTCTACCTGTTCGTTGCATAAACCGTTGCACTCTCCTGGTGATCATCGCCAAATTCCATTTCAGATCCATTTCTTCAACATCATCGGGATCTATTTGGTCATAATCTTCATCAATGAGTGCTGGATCTGTGATCCGTCCTGCAACAAAAGCTTCATGTGCAGCACACATTGTGGCAAATACATTCATCCATGGGAAGTAGATGAAATGTTACCAAACGTCATATTTCCTGGCTTTGCATTCTCATTAGTCTTTCGAGCCTTGTAACCAGCATCAGAAGCCATGAAACCAGCAGAATCATCTCCATCCATAACACAATTAGAACTTTCTTTCGTGCCAGAAGTACCAACCCCAGAAAAGAATGCATTAACATCAGTTGTAGGATTTTTCATAGTGGCATGATAGAGAGATGGATCTTGTGTGAAGTTGTCTTGGAGATCCTTCGCCTTATCCTTCATTTCTCTGTTTCTTAATGTGGATATAACACCATCGATACGAAGAGATGCATAATCAGCTCTTTCTTGCAATCCATGACGAAACTCTTTATAAGCTTTCGGCAAACCATCCAAGAATTTATCCACTATCTCAGTAGGAGTATACTTAAGATCAAAATAGGCTAACTCAGCAAGAAGATGTTGAAATCTCAAGATAAGATCCTCAACTAGTTCGTTCTTGGTAGCATTAAAGCAATCAAATTGTTTCTTAAGCATCTTAATTCTATTTTGCTTCAATAATGGATCACCTTCACAGTGAGCTTCAATAGCATCGAACAATTGCTTTGAAGTCTTGTACTCTTGTTTAGGAAACAGGTGCACTAATTCTTGAGGAATGCACATTCGAAGAGTAGAAAGAGCCTTAACTTCAACAGCATACAAAGATTTTTCTTCGCCTTTTAACTCTCCTACCTTGTAATTAGTTGTAACACTGTTTACAGTAAGAGTTGGCCATTCATATCCTTCAGTGATCATAATCCACATGTTCAAATCTTCTCGTTGAATATAATCTTCAAATCGGACTCTCCACGCCCAGAAGTTAGCCAATGAAACTAACTTCGGTGGAGAATTAGTACGTCCAACGAGATGATCATGATAGAGAAGAGAATTTAGGTATTGTGCAACAGCAGTGTTGGTTGGCGAGGAAGCCATTGTTTAAATTCGTTTTTTGCAACTTAACGAAAATAGGATTAAGTTCGTTTAAAGGAAAGAAACGAAGATAGGTCTAACTTTGTTTGAGGAAAGAAACGAAGATAGGTCTAACTTCGCTTGAGGAAAGAAATGAAGATAAAGCTAAATTCGTAAGGTGAGAATGAACGAAGATAACTTTAAATTCGTTTGAAGGAACTTAACGAAAAAAAAGCTAAATACGTTTGAAGAGAGTGAAACGAAGATGAGATTAAGCTCGTTTGCTAAATTCGTTTGAGAAAACGAACTTAGCGACAGTTAGGGTATCGGGAGGTTGTTTTGAGAGAAAATAATCAAACAAACGATCTCGAACCTTCGATAAGATATCGATTGGCTCTGATACCACTTGTGAGTCCCTCGATAGCTACAGATCGCTCTCGAGATCGTCTATTGTTATGTCGTGAGTGCGGAATCCTCACGAGATAACTAGTTTGATTAGTTAACGTGTATATCGCTTAATTATCAAGTAGATAATCAGCCGTATGATACTATATTCGTTTGTATAAGCTATAGAACGAACTTAGTGGTCTGGAGTACGTGTATGTCGAATATGATACCTCATTTTAGGGTATTCATTCGTATATATATGTTTCAGATCGAACTGGGCTTGCTAGGCTATGTTCTTACGAACTTAGCTGCCCAGCCCATGTAACAAAGTTAATCTTCGTTTGTACCAAACGAAGTTTATCTTCGTTTGCCTCTAACGAAGATATACCTTATCTTCGCTAGATGTAATACTTGATTATATTCCTAAGTGTTTCATCTTAAGGAATCCTAACACATATTATGTTTGTACCTGTATAACACACAACAAACATCATACATAACATATATATAACACCAAAATATGTAATCGATCATTACCAAAACATAAAGTCCATAATCTATCAATTACATATATAGATACGACATAAATTAACATAATCTCTTAATCTAAACAACATATCAAATCTAAGTTGTTGTTGTCACATCAACGTGCATCAACACAATCATTTTTGTATTATCAGTACTATTAATTCAGATATGACGGAGGATGATGTTGCCTGGTTCCACCACTGTTCCTGTCGCCCTAATGATCCGGAGATTAAGGTTCCGGGTCGGTCAAAATCCATTCTTGATGCGCCGCCTGGCTTCGTAGGTATGTACACCGCTCCTTTTTCCGGGGGTAATCTTAGGTTTCCCCTATCCCCTTGGTTATTAGGGTTACTCGATTATCATGAATTGCATGTATCCATGGTACATCAATTAGCGATCATTGTAATGGTGTCTTTTATCATTGTTTGTTGGGCATTTGAAATAGAGCCCCAGATAAGTTTGTTTAGATATTTTTTCAAGTTGTGTGTTCGTGATGGGTGGGTTGTGGTGGAGGAGAGACCCAATAGGTTGTTTTTTGATATAGGGGGTTCTGACATGCTGAACTGGAGGCCAAGATTTTTATTTTTTTTAGTGAGGAGTATATTCACCCAATGTTCAGGGGTGTGTTGGATAGAAATAGGTTGGTGCCGAGGGTATCGTTTGAGGATAGTGATCTGGCTTGGCATTCTTTAGATAATGTGTTGATTCGCCAAGTGCTTGTCTCTCCCTTTTCTCTGATTGCATATCCCACCGTGATCCTATATCTTGCTGGGATTACATTGTCATGGGAAGGTTCACCGGATATGCCTGTGCGGATCTGGTGTTGCGAAAGTAATATCATTCCTTTCTTTCTTATTTGTTCTGCTTTCTTCGAATGGCTAATGGTTGTATCTGATACTTTTCATATGTTGTTTGTAGAGTTGACTCTTAGAGATGTTGTTATTATGAATCCTCGGGGAATGGTGGTCGACAAAAGGCCCTTGGTTCCTTCTGATGGTGAGGGACCTTCGTTTGGTGGTGTGCAGCTGCCGCCTCCAAAAACACGAAGGATTGGTGAGGGCCGTTCTGCTATAGAAGGTGTTGTGGGTAGTGAGACTCATGTGATTATCTTGGATTCCCCTACGAGGGATGAGGTTGACTCAACCGGTTACTCTTCCAGTTTCTGGTGGTGATCAAGGTTTGACCTTTGATTCCTTTCCCCCCCTCTTTCTTTGTTTGTTTGTTTGTTTTGTTTTTTTTTTGATGTGCTTCTGAGGTGTACTTTTTTTCCTTTTGTAGCTGAGAAATCTGACCTTGGATGGAGGCCTAGGAAGGAGCCAGTTGATGAAACTAGAGCCACCACAACTGTCGTTGGGACTTCCTTGGTTAGGCCTACTTCCACCGGAGCTACCACAGCTATCGTTGGAGCTTCTTCTGGAACAGGTATTTACCATAATATGTGGGCTTCCTTTTTTTTTCCCCCACTTTTCCTCCCTTGATTTGTTTCGAATCGTGAACTTGTTTTAGGGATCTCTCTTCTTAGGGATCTACCTGATCCTCAGCTTTGCCAGTAGAGTCTAAATATGATGGTCCCTGGTCATTTGAGGACCATATTGGAGACCATGCCTGTTCAGAGGCTTACTGAGATTTCTAATCAAGCTTTGTTGACTGCTGGCATAATTAGTTCTGCTGCTGCTGCCAGGATGCACCATCTGGAAGAGAGTTTGGAGAGGCATAGGTCATAATTGGTTTCCCTTAGGGCTGCTCCGTCCTCCTTGGGTGCTTCGACAGCAGTTGCGTCTCTGCAGAGGGAGCTGTCTGAATTGCAGGAGGCTCTATCTCAGGCTACTTAGAGTCTGGATGTTGCTCATGAACGTATTGCCTCTCTTGTTTTCGCTGGGCATGCTGGTATGATCAACAGGTTAGAATCGGAGCTCGAGGATGCCAGGAATGCTAACCGACAACTGATTTCTGGTGTTATTCCTGATATTTTCCGAATGCTGATGGCGAGTCCTGAGTTTGATCGTAGCCTTGATGAGTTGATCGAGGCTAATTGTGCTGATGCTCGGGCCGTGCTTGCCCTTCGACTGGAGCGTGATGGGATAATTACGCTTGGGAGAGATAGAGAGAAACTCCTTGGTAGAGAAGCGAGGATTGACAATGCTGAGGAGGAGTTAAGGAACATTACTTATCCCTATATCCAGCAGATAGCCTCTAATCCCAATGCCTCTATTTCTAATTTGTATAGCATTAGGCCTCAAGGGATGTAGATTTTATCACAACTTTATGTACTTCAATAATAAGGAGTGAGTAACTTGTGCATTAGGCTCATGGGTTGTTACCTCATAATTGTTTTGAAAAGTCTTATGGGCGTCCCCTTAACAATTCAAAGATTTAAAAATTTTATGCGCATTTAGAATAATATTATGATTGTTTTTATTTATCCAGGAGCTTCTAAGTACATGGCAGGAGGATTTTATAAAAGAAAATTTGTATTTTCCCTAGCTGCTACTTTTATGTTGCCCTATTTGCTTCGTTAATTTGGCTTATCCCGGGAGGAGATTATGCTCCAACCGGTCTTGATGCCTTTCAAAGTCTTTTGCCTACGTTTTCTATTTCTCCGGAGCTTTCTGTGCTTTCTGCTTCGAAGGATCCTTCTTCTGCGGTGGGCCTCATCCGTCTTCTAGGGCCCTTCTGGATAATTCTTCGGTTGCGTTTATACAAGGGCAAGGAGGTCTCACCTTTTGTGTCTGTGGCCAATGGGGAGACCATTGTTTGCATTCCTCCGCGAGATTTGTATTGTACGCACTCGTGTATCGTGGACACTATCATTTCGAACTTTCTCAACCCTACCCTGCCTAGCAGCATGTCATAGGGTGGATTTGCTTTTATCACTACTGCCAAGATTCTTGCGGTCCTGCGCCGTGGGAATCCTCTGATGGTAATATCCAGCCATATTTGTCCCAATGGGTGGGTTCGTTCACTATCGAATCCTACCACTTTGCCTTCTAGTGGTAGTATAGTTTCCCGCAGCCTCTTTGGGAGTCGGAGGAAGCTTTTTTTCATAGATTGTGTCACATCCACTTCTTGTATACTTGTGTATTTTTCAGGCACACGCTACCTATGTTGACCCTTATCAGTACTCAGTCTGTCGAGCCTTGACCTTCCAGATCACCGAAGTAGTAGTGTTTTGGTCCTTCCTTGATCAAATTACTTGACAATATCCTTCTTCGGTGTTCGTCTGGCTCCGACTCATCGAAGCTCGGCCTAGTTCTTTTTACCAGATGCGACAACTTGTTTTCTCTTGCGGCGTCGTCTATCTACCTCAATAATTCCCTGCAATAGTCTGTGCTATGGCCATATCCGTTATAGAAGCAACATAATTTGTCGAGGTTTTTTGTTCCTCTCCCAGATAACGGTACCGGTCTTACGAACGTTTTTGCTATCTTCTCTGTTGACAGAATTTCCGATGAAGTTTTACCGAGGTTAGCAATCGTTCTTTTGTAGCTATTGATTCTGTAAACGGGGGATGGTTCCTCCACCAGTGCGTCCTTATCTGTCTCTATCTTTTCCCCATTCCTTTTTGTCATGGTTTTCCATTTAGTCATAGCCTTTTCTGCTATTTCTTCTGCGTTTTTCCAGTCATAAGACTTGTTGACCAAATCTAAATAGCCGGTCAGTTTACTGAGACACAGATGTCGTATCAGTTCTCTCGATTAGAGCCCGTGTATAGCTCCGGATATTCTCCCTTGTTCAGATAGATGCACTAGGTTTTGTGTACTATCTCCGTACCGCTTTAGAAAATCTTCTATTTCTTCATCCTCTCCCTGTTTTATTTCGTGTACCTGAAGGTGGGAACCGAACTCTCCTATCAGTTTTGCTTTGAAGCTTTCAGCGTCGTATATACTTTCTTCTGGTAGGCCTTCCAGCCAATCCATGACCTTTCCATACAGGAGATAGAGGATAACATGACAGATTATCGGATCGCTTCATCCCTCGATCTGGGCTACACTGTCGACTTCCTGGAGGAAGGTGTTGATCTCATAGGTGTCGTCATACCAGAGAATCTCTTGCGTGTCTAATAGCTTCACCCACGTGCTGGCGCAGCTTCTTCGCGAACTGCAAACATGATCCCTTGTACTTAGGCCCTGGTTTTTCCTTAGTGGCTTCGTCTTTTGAGACTTTAACCATGGGATCCACCTGGGGGTATTGTGGTGCCGTAAACACATACGGGTAATACCATGATCCCTGTATTTGCACCGGGTAACCTCCGACCAAAGGTAGCATCCCAGCTGAGGGTTGAGCCTGTGGTGCTTCATTCGGGTATAAGCATCCTCCGTAATAGTATGACGGGTATGTTGGTTGATATTGCTGCATTGTACCAGTTGTCGTAATCCCTGTTGGAGTCCCTTGGTACATTGGGTAGGTAAGGCAGGTCGGGTAGGTGACCCCCAAACCTTTAGCTGTACCGAAGCTGTTGTCGTGTTTATCCTCAGGTTTGTTTTTTTTGCCAGGGACTTTCTCGGGCGGCCATTGGCCGACTTGCTTCATTTTTACTGGATTGATTCCTTGGCTTAGATCCCGGGTCCTATTTTCTTTCAAAGGTCGATGCCTCTCTCTTCTTGATGATTGAATTTGATTATTTTTTCTACTACCGCTTTCTGGCGCGTCGATTGGTCCGACCTCCGATTGGGAGAGAGTAGGGGGTCATCGCCTTCCTGCACATGAGAGTTGGCGATTTCGGCAAGAAAGGTTTTATCACTACCTTCGTCTTTACCGTAAGCGGTCTTGGGTCTATACTGCTCTGGTAGGGAATCTGAGTATAACATAATGCTTTTCTTTTTATTGTGGCTAGGTTCGGTTTTGTGGACAGAGTGTCCCACGGAGGGCGCCAATTTGTTTTATCAAATAATCGCACTATGGCTCAACCGAAGGTGTGAGTGTGGTTGTTGGTGTTTATCGGCGACTCCCTTACGGTCAGAGGGTCGGAGACCGCTTTACGCCTATTGCTTGTTGATCCTAAGTCGTTATGTTTGACTTAGTGTCTTAGGGTTTATTCGGAGATCGAATAAACTTTGGACGAGGGTTTATATGTGTGATGCGTATTGTGTGTATGACGATGATCATGCCGTGAGGCTTCCTCCTCTATTTATATATAGGGTAGATAACTTGGAGAGGATGGTAAGAGAATTAGGGTAAATCTCTTCCTCCTTTATGAATATCTTGTTTCCTTCTTGAGGAGATTTGTGGTAATCTTGTTACCAAACCGTGTCCGCGATATTCGGAATGATATATGTTTTAATCGGATAGTTATGGAAAAGATCTTAATCCGTTCCTTATTGTACATATACTCGGAGCTGGGTATTCTTTGGAGCTCCGGGATGACCATGTTAAACGGAAGTTAAGCTCCGTTATGGGTGTGGATGGTTTTACCTGTACGAAGGTGACTTCGTATTCTACTTCTGCTTCGGATACGGAGCCCGATGATAGCTCCGTATGGGTATATCATCAACGGTCTTCCTAGAATCAATGGAATTCTATGGTAAGTCGGGAAATCTAGAACCATAAAGGTCGTTTCAAAGCTTATTCCCTTCAGGGTGACAACCAATCTTTCAACCTTTGATCCTCGACATCTTGATACTCCACTTACAACTTCCAGCCTTATCCCTCTTGGATTGGTCCCTTCGAGTCTTAGTTGGTCGCATAGTACCTTGGGCATGATGTTGGTGTTAGATTCGGAATCCACCACGGCTATTACATTCTCTGATTGATTTATGAGATATGGTACCATGAACTTTCCAAGATTTCCCTCTCAGTGTTATTCCCTTTCTTCTTCAACTCTGGTTTCGCGACGTGCTCAACTACTCCTCTCGATCTGCGTGAAACGGGCTCAACATTGGGCTGTCCGGGGCTCCTAGCGGCGCTAGTAGAGACTGACAAGCTTGGGAATTGCTTGTTTCAGCTCTTGTGCTCTATCTTTTATCCTTCAAAAGCTTTCCAATGCAAACCTGACTTGATTTAGCGTTGCATGCAACTCTGCTTCTTCTTGAATCCATATTTTGTGGTCATTCCCATGCTTAGGGTCCCTTTCTAACCTAAGAACTGTCAATCGGTCTACCACTTTTTCCAACATCTTCTCGATTCTTTTCCACACTTCATTTGCTTTTTGATGCAACAAGCTTTGCATATCCTCAGCCTTTGTAATGTAGAGTTCGTAAGCGCATGTAGGGTCCTATGGTTGCGTGGATCGTATAAGACGTGATTCGTTATGTCAAGAGTGCGGAATCCTTTTGAGATAACTAGATTTCTATTGTCTTTTGTCAATTAACAAGTAGTTAATCAACCTAAGGTGGTGCACGAACTAATGATTTGTGTAGGATGTCACACGAACGTCAATTCGACTTGTATTCTTAATTCGTAATTGTTGATTAACAATTCGATCTCTAATTTTGTATTTTAGGTTTGTATTTATACTATTAGGTTATTGGTTCGTGTGGGCTTAGGCTTTAATCGAAGTAATTAAGCCCAAATATCAAACAACCAATCGACCTCGTGCTGACGTCAGCACGAGGGCAATCCTATGTACTGATGACGTCAGCACGAGGATCGTCCTTTGGTTCCTTGTTTTACTTCATTTGACCTGTACATAACATCCAACCATCGTTTAAGTATTCTACGACACTTATAAACCTTGGTTCTATGTTCCTGTACATGCAAAACAACAATATAACACACAAACACTATATAAACATAAACAGATATAATATTGAAGTTCAAACGTAATCATCAAAGACCAACTAAAGTTCTTATTTAGAATGATTACAAACATAATTCCTAAAACATAAACGATAATCAAATCTATGTTGCTATTGTCACACAAATCTGCATCTACAGTGCACTTCTCGTAACTTCTTTCCTTATATGGTTCTTCTTTTAGGTGATCTACGATCTCATTCAAAAAGTTGATGAATTTCCAATTGAGTCTCATATATTTCTTCCATGCTTCTTCCCATCCTGAGCAATCGAGTTGATTAAAATCTTCTATTTCCTCCATTAGCTTCTCCTAACGTATGAATATCTCTGGAAGTTTAGGTCTTAGTTTTGGATGAAGGTTAGGAAAACATTCGGGTTTAGCTGAGCTCCCTAGCGGCGCTGGCAGTGTTCCAACGGCGCTGGTTGGCTGAGTCCCGTTGTTCTTTGCTCTTCTTTCTCCCGGGATGAAGCGTATCGAAGTATTCTGCCCACGGTTTTCTGTCTCTGACCTATAATCAACTGACCTAAAAGAAGTAACGAAGTCAAAATCGGGGTTTTCGGGCGATGCATACCTTCCCAGCGGCGCTGGTTGATCCTGGAAAGTTTCTGAATTCGCTATTTGCCATTTTAACGTCTTTCTTCATTCCCGAGTCAGATCCTCCAGGTCCTTCCCAATGCATTGTACCTACCTTAACTGAAACGAACTAAACAAGATCTAAAGAAAAAGAAAACAGAAACAAAAACGAACTAAAATGCAAACTATCTAATCTTAACACTAAAAATGATAAAAATAAAATATTTTTGGATTTTTGATTTTAAGGAAAATGAAAATACTAACTAATTTTGACCTAATTTGGCCTATTAACCTAATTTGACCTATAATGAAAACTGAAAAGTAACTACTTCGTGCCGAAACAAAAAATAAGATCGAATTACACTACTAAACTAAGAATGCGTTGCGTCCCAGACAACGGTGCCAAAAAACTTGATGGTTGTTTTTATTTGGGTCTTTAAATTTATAAAAATGTTGTACAAGTAACTATCTTAAAATACACCAAAATAATGGGCAGAGAACTCGGTCAATGTAGTATAGTCTAGTGATAAGCTACAGGATCGTTCACAGGGACGTTTTGTGCTACTGTTAGGTCGAAAATCGACTAAGTATGATTTGTTCAAAATAGTTGAGGCTCAGTGAAGAAAGCTTGCTCAGGATTCTGAAGTCATTCAGAATAAAGCTCACTGAAGCTTCACTTCAGATTCAGAATCAACCTACACTGAAGACGTTCAGACTAAAGTCAAAGACTGAAGACTGAAGAAGAAGATCATCTCAGAAGCAGAGCTCAGAGAAGATCTTACCTGAAGTTGAATCTGAAGAAGCTCAGTGAAAAAGTACTTACAACACTTTTTCACTGATTACGAGGAAAGTCTTTTTGCAGCTTTAACTACCTTTACCCGGTTAATTTCTCTCAACCTGGGATTGGGAAAGTTTTAGCAAAAGGTTGGGAATAAAGTATGTCAAGTCACATCAAAGAAACTTACATACTTTACCTTAAACAAGCATGTTATGGATTTGTCCCACAAATCCATAAATGCATCCAACCATATTTTTGTACGACATTTTGCCATGTCATCAAGACATGTTTGCCTATAAATATAAGACTTCTCACACTTGCAAAAATGTTTGGAACTTTGGAAATTGCAACGTGTGATATTACTCTAAGTATTCTTACGAGTAATTCCTTGTCGCATAGATCATTTGTATTTCTGGGGATGTTTAGATACTTTCACATGTGTGATTATCTTTGTTCCGCAACAACTCTTGTATTTTGTTTATAGCAATAAATAAAATACATTGAAAAATACATCTCGACTCATTGCCATAATACTTGATTATATTTACTAATTTATATAGTTTCAAGCAATCGTACTTTATTATTCTTATCCATTATCTGGATCGTAATTCTAACTAGTCTTGTCTAGTTTCGATTTACTTGCCAGTCGGGTTTCTTGATATAACTTGTGATTATTATTGTCTAACCTCATATCTTGTTATATCTTGATCTCTTGTACATCTTGTTTAGGTGGACTCACATTTGGTATCAGAGTCTCCAGGTTAAATCATTAAATTGTTATACCTGTTTTGATCCTACAAGATGTCTGGAACCGAACAACCGAATCCTAACCCAAATGTCAATATGAATCAAAATCCACCACCTCCACCACCAGTTCAACCCAGTGTTCATGTTCACTTTCCAAATAATCCGGTACCTAAATTTAATGGAAATAGTGACACATTCATTACTTGGAAGACATGTATGCTCAAGTACATCGCTGGAGTTGAAAGACACTTGACCACCATTCTTGTAGAAGGTCCTTATGTTCCCATGAATGCATCAACTGTTGTTTTTAACCAAGATGGGACCCCTAGGTTTACACCCAAAGAGAAAGATCATTGGTCAGAGGAAGACCATCGTTTGGCTGCCCTAGATTCCAAATTACAAAACATGATTCTCTTTGCTGTCCCAAAAAGTTTGAAACCTACTCTTGTTTTACTTGATAATTCTAAGTTGATGTGGGAAGAATTGCTAACACAGTTTGAAGGAACAAAGGAAACTATCACCACAAGAAAAGTTTCTTTGAATAAAAAATATGAAGCATTTTTTGGATTACCAAATGAATCTCTAACTGAAACATATCTTAGGTTTAAAAATTTGGTCAATCAATTAAAAGCTCTTGGTGTCACTAAAGACAAAGAAATTTTGCTTGAAAAATTTTGTGATATTTTGCCTTCAAAATGGGAAAATTTGATCATGGTGTTAAGACAAGGCAACACCCTTCACAGCCACACTTTGGCCTCTTTGTATGGTGCGTTCAGATTTACTGAGGAAAACAAATCAGAGAGAGCCGTGGCTGAGCAAGATGCAAAGAATCATTCATCTACCAAGTCAGCTCTGGTTCATTATTCTGAACCTCAAGATACTGCCCTACTATCTTCTGAGAGTGATCAGTCTGACTCTGTAAAGAAGATAGTAGCTGAACTAATGAAAGTTGGTATTTCTGATTATGCATCACATGAATGTGATGAGGATGATGATGATGATCTGGTTGCTATGATTGCCAAAACCTTTAATCGTTTTAAATTTAAATCCAAAAGAAATGGCAAACAATTTTCCTCAAACAACACTGTTGATAAGTCCAATCTTGAATGTTTTAAATGTGGAAAGAAAGGACATTTTATAAAGGAATGCAGATCATCACAACCTTCCTCATCACACACTGCCCCTAACCACTCTATCTTTCAGAAGCCAGATGATGGGTACAAAGCCAAGTACAAGAAGCTGAAAGCCCACATGGCAATGATGGCTCAAGAAGAATCCAACAAGAATAGCTGTATGATGGCAGACACTGAAAAATGGGAGGATTCTGACGTGTCATCAGATGATGAAGAAGAAGTGAGGGACATGTGTTTCATGGCTCGTGAAGATCATAGTCATGTTGTTAAGTCTGATGTGGAATCTGGTCGTTGGGTGGATATTGTCATGAAAAAGGTTCGTGAGTTTGGTTTTGAGAATGATGAAGGACTAAAACTGGATCTTTTAGTTCGAATCGAGGCCGACATATCATATGTTGAGACTGTGCGTTCAGAAAGCATTAAAAATTTTGAAATAAACTCTTCTGAACTGAATGCCAGTCAGGTCAGATTGAAAGAACAGAAAAATGTTCAGTTAGCTTTGAAAAGTTATCAATCTCTGGCTTCTAAACTTGAATTGGAAAAAGAAGAGCTGAAAATCATTTTAGAAAAAGAACAAAAAATAATTAAATCTTGGATGAAGTCACCTTTTCCTGAAGTTGCCATTAAGAAAACTTTTGAAAATCAAAGAATCGCTTATGGCACTGGTGATCTTCATCTTGCATCAGTAATAACTGACCTGGATGCACTTCCCAAAGAAATGAGACCAGAAATCATTTTTAAAGATCTTGGAAAATCAAAAGTGATAACTAATCAAAACCAGGAACAACCTGAGGGCAAATCTGAAACATGTCAGACCAGTGCTTCAGACAAGAAAGCTAAATCCAAGAAGTCTTCCCCTCAGTCTTCAAATCAGGTTCCCAAGAACCAGAAAAAGAAGAAGAATGTCATCCCTGCTGAGCCTTCTACCTCATATTCTGGTAGAGCTCAGGTTTCTAATCAAGAGTCTATTTTGTTAAAAATTGAAAGTCAATTTCAAAATTTGGCTAGGCAAGTGCAGAGCTGTAATGCACGATTAAAAAATGTTGAAAGCACTCCCCAAAATCCCAAACAAAACCCAAAGCCTTTTTCAAAGAAAATTAAGCAAGAAAAGCAAAAATCTGAGAAGAAAAAGGTTTCTGAAGTTGTTAAATCAACGGTTTTTGTGTCATCTGAAATTATGACTGAAATTCCCTTTGATCCATCCGTTCCTCATATACCAAAGAAATCTGAGGCTGTTCAGGGCAAGTCCAGTGAACCCATCAAAAGATAGGTTCCCAAAAAGAACTAATCTTTGTGTATGTGCAGGGTGACCGCAAAAAAAACACTTGGTTTCTTGACAGTGCTGCTGGCAGAACCATGACTGGTCACAAATCCCTGCTAGAGGAATATAGGGTGCAAGAGGGGCCCTCAATAACTTTTGGTAATGACGATCATGGACAGACTGAAGGATATGGTGTTGTGAATAACGGTCAGGTCAAATTCACAAAAGTTGCATATGTGAATGGTTTGAAATATAACCTGATCAGTGTCAGCCAACTTTGTGATGATGGCTTTAAGGTTTTATTTGATATTTCACAAGGCACCATATTCAACAGAGATTGGAAGGTAGTAATGATTGCTCCCAGAAAAGGAAACATTTATGTAGTAGACATGAACAGTGATACTTTTGAACAATGTTTCTATACAAAGGCTGATGAGGACACCAATTGGTTGTGGCACAAAAGATTATCCCATCTCAATTTCAAAAATATAAATAAGTTGTCAAGAAAACAACTTGCTGATGGGATACCAGCCATGTCTTTCAATAAAGACAAGCCATGTCCAGGGTGTGAAATGGGAAAGAAGAAAAAAGCATCTTTCAAGACCAAGCAAAATTTCAGCATCACTGAACCACTTCATATGTTACATATGGATCTCTTTGGTCCTGTGAATGTTCAGACTAGAGCAGGAAAGAAGTACACTCTGGTTGTAGTTGATGAATATTCAAGATATTGTTGGGTAATCTTCCTCAGAAATAAAAGTGAAGTTGCTGCTGAAATTATTGCCCTCATCAAACAAATTGAACTCAAGCACAAGCGAAAAGTACGTCAGCTCAGAAGTGACAATGGCACTGAATTCATAAATTCCACTCTGGAAACCTTCTGCACGGACACTGGCATATCTCAGAACTTCTCCTCAGCACATACTCCAGAGCAAAATGGTGTTGTAGAGAGAAAGAATCGAACGCTGATAGAAGCTGCCAGAAGTATGTTGAATGAATCAGGTCTTCCAAAATGTTTTTGGGCTGAAGCTGTTGCAACTGCTTGCTACACCCAGAATCGTTCCATTTTTGTCAAACTACCTACTGAACTGACTATTGGATCAGATGTGCGTGCTACTCCTCAGATATCAGTATCCCCTGAAATACCTCAGAACGAAGAATTTCATGATGCAAATCGTGATTTACAAGATGATGGAGATGATGAAACCGAAATAGTTTATTCTGATCCATCTTCTGAAGTAGGACAGAGGAGTTCTTGCACTGATATCATTGTTCATCCTGGTCATTACTCTAATGGGACTCACTCACATCCAATTGATCAAGTGATTGGCGATCCAAGTAGAGGGGTTCAGACCAGAAGAGCCACAAGCGATCAATGCTTATATGTCAGCTTCTTGTCACTGATAGAACCGAAGAAGATTGACGAGGCTTTAAAAGATCCAAGTTGGGTTGAAGCCATGCAAGAAGAGCTCAACCAATTTGAAAGGAACAATGTTTGGGAGCTTGTTCCTTGTCCCCCCAATCTGAAGAAAGAACCAATTGGGACAAGATGGGTCTTTCGAAACAAGGTAGATGAAGATGGTCATGTAATCAGAAACAAGGCCAGACTTGTTGCAAAGGGCTATGTACAAGAAGAAGGAGTTGATTTTGATGAGACTTTTGCACCAGTGGCCAGACTTGAAGCTATCAGAATATTCTTAGCATTTGCAGCTCATCATGAGTTCAAAGTCTATCAAATGGATGTCAAAAGTGCATTCCTGAATGGAGAGCTAGAAGAAGTTGTGTATGTGTATCAACCACCAGGGTTTGAAAGCAAAGCAAAACCTCACTGGGTGTATCGACTGAACAAAGCTTTGTATGGTCTGAGACAAGCACCTAGAGCCTGGTATGATACTCTAACTCGACATCTTTTAGATAATGGTTTTCGTAGAGGTGCTATAGATAACACTTTATTCATCTTGCATGAGAAAAGTGATATCTTACTTGTACAAGTATATGTTGATGATATTGTGTTTGGGTCTACAAATGAAAAATTGTGTGACAAGTTTTCAAAAATTATGTCTTCTGAGTATGAAATAAGTATGATGGGTGAATTGACATATATTCTAGGTCTTCAAGTAAAACAAACCAGTGATGGTATTTTTATTAATCAAGAAAAATATGTCAAAGACTAATTAAAGAAATATCAATTTGATTCAATCTCATCTAAAGATACTCCAATTTCTGCACCATTAACCTTGGACTCAGATCCTAATGGAAAACCTGTCGATCCCACAAAATATCGTGGTATGGTGGGATCATTAATGTACTTAACTGCAAGTAGACCAGACATAATGTTTGCAACATGTCTTTGTGCACGATTTCAATCTGATCCTAGAGAAGCAAACTAGAATGCAGTAAAAAGAATTTTTTGATACCTGAAAGGTGTCCCCAGACTAGGTCTTTGGTATCCCAAAGGCTCAAGTCTAGATCTCATGGGCTATTCAGATTCTGATCATGCAGGTTGTAAGATAGATAGGAAAAGTACCACAGGTGGTTGTCATTTCCTTGGTGGCAAATTGGTTAGTTGGACGAGCAAGAAACAGACTGCAGTTTCATTATCCACTGCTGAGGCTGAGTACATTTCTGCAGCAAGTTGTTGTGCTCAGATCCTAGGGATGAAGAACCAACTAACTGATTATGGTGTTAAATACACAAGAACACCAATATTCTATGATAACACAAGTGCCATCGCAATCTCTCATAATCCTGTCATGCACTCTAAAACCAAGCATATTGATCTAAGGTACCATTTTATTCGTGATCATATTTTAAAAGGTGATATTGAAATTCATTTCATTCCCACTGACAAACAACTGGCTCATGTGTTTACAAAACCTTTAGATGTAAAAACTTTTAAACAACTAATCAGCGAGTTGGGAATGCTAAATCCCGTGTAGCAATTCAGGGGGAATAGACAAAAATGTTTTTACAAGAAAAAGAAATTTTTCTGAGGGGGAACTTTTGCCTCAGAAAATACTTTGTCTGAAATGATTCAGAAACTGAAGGACTTCAGAATTTCTAGAATATGAGAAGGTTCATATTGCACTTCCTTAACCTTTCTCAGAACTTTAAATTATTCAATCTGAAGTTCATCTAAACCTTTTATTATACAATGGATATCTAGCTGGCAAGTGGACACGTGATTTTTACTGTTCCAGGATACCTTTTTGCTGATGTGTCATACCACTTGCGCCGTAAAGAAAAATGATCATTGCTTTTGCATTAAAAATGGTTGAATTTCTCTTGAAAAAGTGGGGTCATGGCCGTTGTTGAATTTAATGCGGACGTGTTGCCAAAAATTATTTCGGACTTCAAACCCGATCAAAATTACCATCAATAAAATATCATTATATTTTATTGGGTTTGAATTCCAAAATCCTTTTTTTATTTATTTTCAACGGAAAATCCTTTTGTATTCCTTTGAAAATATATAAACCTTTTTCCAAGATCATTCTTTCATTTATTTCATTTACTCTCAATCATATCTCTCTCTCTCATTCTCTCAAGCATTCAACATTTATTTCATTTTCTCTCATAACTTCAAACCCTAAATTTTCTTAACACATTTTCATCTCTTTTCTTTCTTTTATTCTATCTCTTTTTAAATGGCTACTTCATCGACTGTCAAAGAACCCAAAACACTTATCGCTTTTGAATACTCACCACCCAAATCTGCAGTAAAGCCTAGTTCTCAATGGCTAAAGGATTTTGAATCCAAAACCATTCGGTTCAATATGAACAACTTTAAGGCAGCCCTAAATGCCAAATCTGAAGGGCTAATGGGCAGAATAAACGCGTTTCTTCAACGCTGTCCCATCTCCTACGCTCTAACTGCTGATCCAGAGCGGTTATATCATCGTTATTTGTTAGAATTTTGGTATACGGCAGAAGTTGCAAAGGATGAGAAGCCGATAGCATTCACGCTGAAGGAAGGTACGGTGAAGTGCGTATTGACGCTTGATGGTTTCAGGGAGGCGCTCAGATTAAATTATTTGCCTCCCAACACCCCATATACGATAAGACAAAAAGGGGTTAATTTCAGAGAAGTTTTGCTTGCTACCGGCCACAACCAAATTCTTGATGATGATGGCAACTTGAAGACATCTGGCCACATCTTTATTGCTGGTTTCAAGGGGTGCCGGAGATATTTCTGGACGCAAATTATGGAGTGTCTTGGAGGGAATAGTGGAGGACTGGATCAAATTTCGTTGATCTAAGTCGAGATGGGCTATTATTTCCGGCATGGGATGAAGGTGGACTTTGTTGAGATGCTGTTTACTCAGCTATTGACTAAGTTGAAGGGGAAGAGGAGCATTCATATTGCCTTCCCTAGATTTTTGAGTGTATGCTTTCTTGCAATTCTGGGAGAAGGATATTTTGACATCCTTCAGGAAAGCTCTCAGACGGACTTTTGCAAAGATCTCTCGAAGCTGACTGAGTCTGAGGACGAACCTGAACTTTCCCCTGCAATGCTTTAGGTACTTGGTAACAATGTTAAAACTGACACAGCACGACCGGCTGGCTCAGAAAGATCACTGGGCGGGTCACAAAAGAATGTGAGACCCACCAGTCGATCTAGTGGCAATTTGTTACACTTGTTTAAACCCAAAACAAGTTCTACCCTGCCACCTTCATCTTCCACTGACCAACCTGAGGATCTCCCAAAAGATTCCTCAGGATCTCCAAAGGGTTTATTAAAACTGCGTCCTTCTAGGCCATTCTTACAACCCAAGGATACTAGTACCCAAGCTCAGCCTTCTGAAACCTCAAAACAGGTTTCAGAAGAAGGTCAAATGGGAAACCTACAAGCAACCATCTCCAAAACTTCTTTAGGAGGAGACGGTGAAGATATTGGTGTGTCAGCCCAACACACATTAGAAGTTGAGTTTGCACATGCACTCCCTGTAACTTCACAAATCTTACACTCTTTGCATGCACAAACTTTTGATATTTCTCAGGTGATACCCAGAGAGATGGAGGTTTCTAAGTCTGCGGCCAATGAAGAGACTCTTGGATCCAGCACAAGGGTTACTGAGGCACAAATGGTATCGTCTGAAGTTGTTCCACTTCTGACCAGTAACGATGCACCTGCTGAAGCAGCTGCTGAACTGGGTGCTGGCTTGGATTCTGGGAATCAAGACCAGAGCATATCTGACCAGATTGTAAATATCTAGGATGACGATGAGCTTCCTGAGGGAAACCTCGAAGATTTTGTGTTCGATGAAGACTTGTTGAGGGAGAATCTTTCAGATTCTGAGCCAACCCTCAATCCTGTTGAAGAACCGTTGTCACCACCTCTTTTGGAACAACAACAACAACAACAACAACAACAACAATAACAACAGCAACAACAACAACAACAACAACAACAACAACAACAAAACGTTATAGATCTTGATCCACCTTATCAACCACCACCAATTTCTCATCAACATCCTTTGTTTCCACAAGGCACAACTCCAGCCTATGTTACATCTGCCGTTTTTCAACCACCTCTTCAATTCCTTCACCCTCAAATCCATGTTGTTCCACCAAGGAGAACGTATGATCTGCCAGGAGATCAAGAAAAGGAACTGGATTCTGGACCGAGTCTGATGGTCCCTCAGAAAGAATTTTGGAAAGAACTCTGGCAAGCATCAGGACAACTCCCTTTGTTGCTTCAGCTTCCACTTTGTCTGCTGCACCTCTGAGCATGGAAGCTCAGCTAGAGAAGTCACAAACTGAAGTCCAAAACCTTCTCATTCAGGTTGAGGGCTTATTTAAATCTCTAGCTGCCAACACCAAGTCTCCGGCCGATTTGAAAGGTGCCCAGGTTGTTATGGGTACTGAATTTACAAGAATAGCAGTTAATGAGAGTTTGGTGGTTGGGAAGTTACATGAATTGGTATCAGCATGTAATGGTTTGAGTAGGGCAATTGGTGAAGCTTTCAAGTTGACCAAGAGGGATGTGCAGAGTTCAGTTGTTGCGAATCTGCAATCCTGGATACTTATGATACAAAACTCTTTCTTGGCACTTGAAAAAGAAGTTGGTGAGTTGGTTAAGAAACCAAGTGTTGATGAAGAGTCTCTTGGTGCCTCTGTTGGTGGAAAGGTTTCTGAGACACTGAAATCCATATTCTCTGAAGATCTTATCTCTCAGATTTCAGTGTCGGTGGCAGAAAAGGTTGAAGAGAGGGTCAGGTTGATGGTTTCTGAAGTCTCCAAAGCGACAAATGACAAGGTTGACAAAGCTGTTAATGAAATGAAGAATTCTATGTCAACTCTTAATCAACAAGTTCAGAACCAGTCAAAGCAACTGGATGAAATCCTGGCTCTGCTCAAGAAAGCTCCTAAAGTTGTTACTCCTCCTCCCTCTGGTGCTTTATCTGATGAAGAAAAGGGATTTCTGAAGGAAGTCCTAGAGCATGAGAAGCTAAACCTGAACTCTACATTCAGATTAAGAGCTCAGTTTGCCACTATGTCTAAGGGTATTTCTGACAGTATTACCCAGCAGAATTGGGAACCTCTGCAGGGCATGCAGAAGGCCATTGATTTATATGCTAGGATGCCTGCGGAGATTCCCAAAGGGGGAAGTGATGTGCCAATTGGTTTGCTAGCCAGTTCTCAAGAATTAATAGAAGCAACCAAGAGGCAATCTGAATCTGAGGGGGAACAACTGAGGAAACAATCTGAACCCCAACCATCTGAACAAGCTAGGAAAGACAAAGGCAAAGCTAAGATGGTTGAGGAACCAAAGAAAAAGGGGACCAAGGACTCTAGTTTTGTTGTTGGAGAAAATGTGGATGATCATGGTTATCCATTGCCAGATTTAGATGCTGACCAGAAAAAGTTGGAAGCCCTTCAAAGACAAGTCTCCAACCAATTCATTATGTGGAGAGAAACCAAAGAAAGAGAAAGGGCCCAACACTTGGCAATGGGTACCATTGATCTGGTAGATGCTGCAGCTCTTGGTCTCACAAATGAAAGATATCAGAAGATCAAGCATGATGCAAGAGTGCAGAAGGCCTTGGTGGAAATGGCCGAATATGAATATGGGATGAAGTATTCTCCCTTAGAACAAAAGCTGGACCATCTCACTTTCAAGATATCTATTGAAGATCTGGTAAAGAATAGGAAGAAAGAGATGGAGATCAAAAAGAAGGAAATTATGTCCAGTGTTCTGAAGGCTGAGAAGGAAATCTGCAGGCCACCTCAGAATCCCAAACTTACTGGCCTAAGGACAACAAGAAAGCATGCTCGAGATGCTGACCTCTCTACATTCATACCTATTTCTAAAGAAGTTGCTCAGGTGAAGGATAAACATGAAAAGGATCAGTATGATTATTATATGAAACACAGGTGTCATCCTGCAAAGATCCTTGATGTGCAAATTCTGAAGGAAGATGGTCTAAAACTGTTCAATCTGACTGTGAAAATAGAAGGTAGAGCTGAAGAAGAATATGAGCAGGTTTCGGTGCATAAGTTTGGGTATTCTGAGCACAAGGAGATGATCGATGCTCTGAAAGAAAAACCAAAGTCTCATCTGAATGGCGCCTGGATGCTGAAGATCCAATAGAAAATGAAGGCCAAAGTTGAGATGGAGGAAAGACTATTTGGGAAGATCAGCTCTCCAAAGAGAAAGGCTACTAAAGCACCTTCTGGCTCAAGGCCTGCAAAGAAGTAGTTGTATCTCTTTGTAAATATTTGTACTTGTAAATATTTTTCATTTCATTTCTGTACTTGTAACTGAACAATCATGTCAGTATCTTCTATATAGTTACAAGTTACATCATATTATTAGGAAATAGTTTAAGTTAGAAAACAAACAAGAAAATTTTCTTAAGGCATCATGATCTATGAGATGTCCTTAGAAATATTTTTACAACTTAAACAAAAACTTGTATTCTTAGACTTACAAACATGTATAGATAGAAGTCTAAAATACATGAACTATTTTAGAACAAATAGGGGGAATTTGTTAGGTCGAAAATCGACTAAGTATGATTTGTTCAAAATAGTTGAGGCTCAGTGAAAAAAGCTTGCTCAGGATTCTGAAGTCATTCAGAATAAAGCTCACTGAAGCTTCACTTCAGATTCAGAATCAACCTACACTGAAGACGTTCAGACTGAAGTCAAAGACTGAAGACTGAAGAAGAAGATCATCTCAGAAGCAGAGCTCAGAGAAGATCTTACCTGAAGTTGAATCTGAAGAAGCTCAGTGAAAAAGTACTTACAACACTTTTTCACTGATTACGAGGAAAGTCTTTTTGCAGCTTTAACTACCTTTACCCGGTTAATTTCTCTCAACCTGGGATTGGGAAAGTTTTAGCAAAAGGTTGGGAATAAAGTATGTCAAGTCACATCAAAGAAACTTACATACTTTACCTTAAACAAGCATGTTATGGATTTGTCCCACAAATCCATAAATGCATCCAACCATATTTTTGTACGGCATTTTGCCATGTCATCAAGACATGTTTGCCTATAAATATAAGACTTCTCACACTTTCAAAAATGCTTGGAACTTTGGCAATTGCAACGTGTGATATTACTCTAAGTATTCTTACCAGTAATTCCTTGTCGCATAGATCATTTGTATTTCTGGGGTTGTTTAGATACTTTCACAAGTGTGATTATCTTTGTTCCGCAACAACTCTTGTATTTTGTTTATAGCAATAAATAAAATACATTGAAAAATACATCTCGACTCATTGCCATAATACTTGATTATATTTAGTAATTTATATAGTTTCAAGCAATCGTACTTTATTATTCTTATCCATTATCTGGATCGTAATTCTAACTAGTCTTGTCTAGTTTTGATTTACTTGCCAGTCGGGTTCTTGATATAACTTGTGATTATTATTGTCTAACCTCATATCCTGTTATATCTTGATCTCTTGTACATCTTGTTTAGATGGACTCACATCTACCTAATCTAATAATGTGTGTAATTCTAGCGGTTGGAGGTTGTCACGATTTCCTATTTAAACTAATTAAAACTGAAAAGTAAATAGAAGCCACAACCGCTTCTTCAGTGAGAGGCTTAGTCTGAAAATAGTTTGAAAAAGCAAATAACAGTAATTAAATTAAAATACTTGTTTGGCATCTCCGATCTCATGGTACGACCAAATACTATCCTACTGGTTTGTTAGATTGTTGGAAACTTAATGACGGCTCTGACTCTCGTTAGATTCACTTTGCCTAGTTACTAGTGTTGTCGCTAGACTCACACTAACCTGTAAATAAATTCTCGATAGATTCATTGTTTAAGCATTAATGATCTAAAGTTTGTGTTACTAGTTCATCTTTTAATTATCCAGCTCTTAAGCCATGGCCAGATATAATTATCTCCGGTGACCACAGTGCTCATTTCCAAGTCAAAGGATCGTGTCTAACATTGTTAAGCATCACATTCAATTCATCCTGATTACTATGTGTTTGATCAAATAATCGCACTATGGCTCAACCTGAGGTGTGAGTGTGGTTGTTGGTGTTTGTCGGCCATTCCCTTACGGTCAGAGGATCCAAGAGGTCGGTTTACGCCGGATATTGTTGATCCAGAGTCGTTATGTTTGACTTTAGACTTTGGGGTTTTGTTTAGGGTTTATTCAAAGGTCGAATAAACGGTATTTGATAGAAGGGTTATGAGTGAATGTGTCGTATGGCTCTTCCTCTATTTATATAGAGGGTAGATAACTTGGAGATGAGGGTAAGAGAATTAGGGTAAATCTCTTCCTACTTTGTGAATATCTTGTTTCCTTTTTGAGTAGATTTGTGGTAATCTTGTTACTAAGTTGCGTCCGAGTATGTCGAAGCTTTGATATATGTTAAATAAGATAATCGTGGGAAAGATCTTTATCTGATCCTTCTTGTACATTTCCTCGGAGCTGGGTATTTGTTACCTTTGGAGCTCCGGGGTAATCATATTGATCGAAGGTTAAGCTCCATTATGGGCGTGTATACTTGTTACCTGTACGAAGGTGACTTCGTATTCTGCTTCTGCTTCGGGTATGAAGCTAGAGCTCTGTATGGGTATATCATCAAGCCCCTAGTCTGATGGGAGGTTTTATCTGTAAAATATCGCATTAGACTAAAAACTGAAAAACATAGTAAGTGTCATACCTACGAAATCGAGAGGAACGTTCTTTGTTGCTCTGTTGCTCCGTTGCTCCGTTGTCGTATTAGTTGAAATAGGTTTAAGCCATAATGACCTTTTATCCTATAGTGGCAACTTGTTGGCACATCTCTTGGGGTGATTTATCACTGGGTAGTTACCCATTATTATGACCCATATAAATACCAATTTATTACTACGAAAATAAGGGTTTTTTTTTTACTGTTATTGTGCTTTCCTCTTTGAATCTGCTCTCCGTCTTTTCTTCCTTTGTCTTACGATCCATCAGACGTTAGCCAGGTATATCATCTTCTTCTTTCTTCCTCTTTTATTCCATAATCCATAATGTGGAAACGAGGAATAGAAGATATTACCAACACCTTGAATCGCTCTGCCTATCAGAGTTTTGTTAATGCTTATTTCTCCAAAAACCCTAACTTAGTTCGTTACCCTGAAAGGGGACAATCCATATGTGATCCTCCGTGTAATTAACACGATTTCATCTCCGAATTCACAGATTCAATGATGGATTTGTGTGTGTGCGTTCTTGGTGTTTTAGTGTGTGTTTCTAGAGATAGAGAGAGAGAGAGGAAAGATTGGGATTAAGTGTGTGTAAAATTACAGGAATGAAATGGAATGGGGAAACAGGCTTATGATTTCTAAGGTGTTGAGGGGTATTTATAGTCTAACTATACAATTAAGCTAATTAACACATCTAGTCCCTAATCCTTAGAAATCATTTATCTATGACTAAATAACAAGTAAGTCCACTAACTTAAATTACAATTTATCACTATTTTTGGATTTCTAACATTCTCCCCCTTAGTGATATATTGTAATGAATGAAGTACGTGTTAATCTTGTCTTGTAGGAATGAATTTGATGAGCCCGATGGTGAAGACAATTGGTTTGTTGAAACAAGTGTTTGGAGAACTTGATTCAATCTTGGTCTTGGACTTCTTGAAGTTAAATCATGAAGAGATTCTCAATGTTCTTTTTGAACAGAAAACAAGTGTGTGTTCTTTCTTGATTCTTTGAAGATTGTTGAACCATGAATCAGAGTTGTCTTTTGAGATGCGGAAGGTATAAACTTGGCTTTGGTTCTTCAATCTTTGATTCTTGAGTAAAATTCAACTTCTTGAAATGAACTTGTACTCTCCCCCTTGATATATGCATTGGCCCTTTTTGAACAAGTGTTATTGTATGACTTTGAAGATCTTGAATGGAATATGTTGATGAAGACTCTCTTGAAGCTTTACTTCTATGTCTAGAATCTTCCAATCAATCTTACAACTTTTTGCAGCTTTGATCTTTGTCATATTGACTTGAACACTTTGGAGATTAAACATAATGAAGTTTGGATAAGTCCCTTTTGAAGTAATCATGCTCCCCCTCAATTCATGAGAATAAACCTTGTTGGAGTATCTTTGAACATTTGTTCCATCTTGAGAAAATATCCTTTCATCTTTGGTCTCATTCTTATCTTTGTAATCAATGTAGAAATCCTCCTTTTTCAAAATCAAGAACTCAAACAACTAAAATCTAGTTAAAATCTGAGCTCAATTGACTGAAATGTTTTGAAAATCTTTGACAAGTTAATCTGAAGAAACTAGATAAGTAACTAGATTTAAAAATAATCATTCCAATTCACTCTAATTATTTTCTCTCAACTCCATCTTCAACCTCCATACACCCAATCAATACAACCTTTTCTCCTTGCTATCTTATTTCTTATTTCTTCCCCAATTAATCAATCATAATCTTTTCTCCCCCTCATAATGACAAAGTTGGGAACCAATGTCATTATGCAAACATTGGTTGAGAAAATGTCACAAGAAATATGACAAACTAAAATGAGATACACATGGAGAAATATCAACCATCAACGTATCAACCCAAACCATTAGCCCAACCCAAAGAATCCTAAGGGTAACTAAAAATGTAAGGTTGAAGTTGTTGATACAAATGTTATAGAATGGTGTTGGTGGTTTTTGTGTTTGTGAGATGAGAAATGAAAACCGGATAAGAATGATCCGTTAACATATTCAAAAATCAGAAGGATTAATCAAAATGACCTATAGAAAATGTGTTACATTTTTTCGGATTTCCTATGTATCATTGAACCATGCACAAAGCAATGTTCTAACATAGTTCGGTCTGCGGCTTTTCAACCACTAGATTGCTTCAAAGAATATAAATCATGGTTAGTACAGCTAAAGCGTTCGATAACCACAATCTATTATCCTTAAAGACTTTTAGGTAAAATCTGAGGTCACTGTTAGACTTCTAGGTAACTCAATAATCACATAATGTAATTATGAGACCTACGTTCAATGTTGGAAAAGATGTTAGCATTGGTAGGATTTCCATTTGATCATCGTGGAATACCATTTAAGATATCACTAAAAATGTTCCGGCTATATCACTTAGATAAGCAATAATATCACAAAGATTGTAAGGTGCCCTATTGTTGCGTGGATCGTAATAAGACGTGGTTCGTTATGTCAAAAGTGCGGAATCCTCTTGAGATAACTAGATTACTATTGCCTTTCGTTGATTAATGAGCAATTAACCAACCCAAGGAGATGCACAAGGCTTGTGGTTCGTGTAGGAGATCACACGAAGGAACAAATAACCTTAGATCGTTAATTCGTGAATAACTCTCAAGAATTCGTAAATCATTAACCTAATTTCGTAGATTAGGTCTTGTATTTATACTAGTTACGTATTGGATCGTGTGGGCTTAGGCCTTAATTACGTATTAGGCCCGAAACAATTAACAACCGATCTGCCTCGTGCTGACGTCAGCACGAGGTTGTTCCTACATGTTGATGACGTCAGCACGAGGGACGACCCATTGTTCTTTGTTTGACTTCGTTTGACTCGTACATAACATCCAATCACCGTTTAAGTGTTCTATGACACTTATAAACCTTGATTCTATGTTCTTGTACCTGCAAAACAATATATAACAGACAAACACAATACAAAACATAAACAGATATAATATTGAAGTTCAACTGTAATCATTAAATATCAACACAAGTTCTTATTTAAATGATTACAAACAAGTTCCTAAAAACGTAAACAATAATCAAATCTATGTTGCGATTGTCACAACAAATCTGCATCTACAGACTCCCACTTGACGATTGCAACTAGATCTCTTTAAAGTCTTCAAAACTTGAACTTCAAAATTATCCATTAAACAAAAGTCTTGTGCTATTCGCATGAATTCTCTCTAGCAAACAATGTGCGAGAATGTTGCGATAGCGTCTTTCCTCAACTCTCCAAAAATCCACAGCTGAACAAGGTGTATCCAAAAGTCTTCTTTGATCACCTCTTGACAAATTGAAAACCTGCATTGGATCATACATACGTAGCAACATCTGTTTCTTTGAATCATCAATAAACATCTGTGCTTCGCCTGACTTGATATCTATCTCCCAAAATGTCATCTCTGTCAGCATGTCTTGATCCCATCTGATAGCGGGAACCTTCTTAACACATTTAACTCTTCTCTGGACAAATCAAAATGTGCCATCGGGATTCTTAATCTTCTTCAAAGGTGTTGGCTTTATCAACCTTTCTTCTGGCTTCAGACCTCTATCACTGAAATACTTAATTCTTTCATCTCTGAATCTATTCCAGTAGAAATCTGCAAGTCCATTGCTCTGAAGATTAACGAACCAGTGTCTTCCCAAATCTATCATGTCTGAATCACTGAGAGAGTGGAAATGTCTTCGACTTATTGACATGTACTGGCAACCCTCCTTTCTCTTGATAATAAACAATTTGATTCTGTGATCATAGAACCAACTTTGAATCACTGAGAAGTATTTCTGTGATCATCCACGAAGTACACGTCACACGAAGTACGAAGAATACGCGGCACGAAGCTAACACGAAGCACTAGTCATGACCTAAGTCACGAAGAGTGGTTAGCACTGACGTGGCACGAAGTTAACACGGAGTTAACAGATGACGTGAACACGAACACAAAGTATACCTCGTGCTGATGTAAGCACGAAGTAACACACGGAGGAGAGCACGAAGAGTCGAATTAACTCGAATTTCGAACGAAATTGCAATCAATAGCTAATCAAACGATCTTAAACCTTCTGGTAATCAACCTTAGGGCTCTGATACCACTTGTAAGGTGCCCTATTGTTGCGTGGATCGTAATAACATGTGATTCGTTATGTCAAGAGTGCGGAATCCTCTTGAGATAACTAGATTACTATTGCCTTTCGTTGATTAATGAGCAATTAACCAACCCAAGGAGATGCACAAGGCTTGTGGTTCGTGTAAGAGGTTACACAAAGTAACAATTAACCTTAGATCGTAAATTCGTAAATAACTCTCAAGATTTCGAAAATGATTAACCTAATTCCGTAGATTAGGTCTTGTATTTATACTAGTTACATATTGGATCGTGTGGGCTTAGGCCTTAATTACGTATTAGGCCCGAAACAATAACTAATCGTTCTACCTCGTGCTGACGTCAGCACGAGGTTCATCCTACATGCTGATGACCTCAGCACGAGAGACGACCTTTAGTTCTTTGTTTGACTTTGTTTGACTCGTACATAACATTCAATCACCGTTTAAGTGTTCTACGACAATATATAACACAATATATAACACACACACACAATGCAAAACATAAACAGATATAATATTGAAGTTCAAACGTAATCATTAAATATCAACACAAGTTCTTATTTAAATGATTACAAACATAGTTCCTAAAACATAAACGATAATCAAATCTACATTGCGATTGTCACACCGAATCTGCATCTACAGACTCCCCCTTGATGATTGCAACTAGATCTCTTTAAAGTTTTCAAAACTTGAACTTCAAATCTTATCCATTAAACAAAAGTCTGATACTATTCGCATGAATTCTCTCTTGCAAACAGTGTGCGAGAATGTTGCGATAGCGTCTTTCCTCTACTCTCCAAAAATCTACAGCTGAGCAAGGTATATCCAAAAGTCTTCTTTGATCACCTCTTGACAAATTGACAACCTGCATTGGATCATATATGCGTAGCAACATCTACAAACATCTGTGCTTCGCCTGACTTGATATCTGTCAGCCAAAATGTCATCTCCGTCAGCATGTCTTGATCCCATCTGATAGCGGGAACCTTCTTAACACATTTAATTCTTCTTTGAACAAACCTAAATGTGCCATCTGGATTCTTAATCTTCTTCAAAGGTGTTGGCTTTATCAACCTTTCTTCTGGCTTCAGACCTCTAGCACTGAAATGCTTAATTCTTTCATCTCTGAATCTATTCCAGTAGAAATCTGCAAGTCCATTGCTTTGAAGATTAACGAACCAGTGTCTTCCCAGATCTATCATATCTGAATCACTGAGAGAGTGGAAATGTCTTCGACTTATTGACATAGACTGGCAACCCTCTTTTCTCTTGATAATAAACAATTTGATTATGTGATCATAGAACCAACTTTGAATCACTGAGAAGTATTTGGGTGCATCCTTGTCTGAGACATATTCCCAGAACATCGATGGTTTATACGTATCACGTATCATCAAACCAGTATGTCCTCTATAACCTGGAATTAGTCTATCAATAATAAATTCATGATCTTGCTGCACCAGAGGTATATTAAATCTTCCAAGGTCAACCTCTCGTGTAGCATCTATATTCCAGTATAGATTAAAAATATTGTTATGTCCTTCATCGACTATGTTTGCATATACAGCAAATCTTAACCTTGCAGCATTTTTAGGTTCATCTGGACTATCTCTGATTGGATTGAGATTGAGATGTTCTACTTCAGCTATTGGTTCAACTTGAATGACTTCTTCTTCATTAAAGACACGATCAAAGTCATAAGGTGTCTCAAGCAACCTTTGTCTATCAGCTTCCGAAGTAATGAACTCTCCTTCCTCAAAATCTTCATCATCGATACTTTCTAGATCTTCTTCAGCATCAAGATCGTCCAATGCACCTATTGTTTGAAGCTTATCTGCAATTCAAACGATTTACATATACAAAGATAAAGAACATAAATCACAAGTCAAGACATAATAAAGTAGTATAAATACATAAAAAGAAATTAAAATAAATAATACTATATCATAAATATAATGTAACAATTACATTAATATTTATTTTATAATCTTTATCTATTTTAACTTACAACAATAATATTATATCTTAAATATAATGTAACACATACATTTATATTTATCTTATAATCATTATTTTTCATTACTCGAGTATTTTAAAATTACACTGTCAATATGTTAAGCCGAACAGAATAATTCTTTGATAACTATTCTAAGCTGAATAACACTTTGATTAACACTCTAAACTGTTATTATAACTCAAGTAATCAATTAAAAATACAAAATCAATAGCACTAAGGTTCATAATCCGAATCTGAATCCGAATCTGACTCGCACTCTGAAGATGTATGAGTTAACTCTGACTGTCCTTTCATTTGATCCCTAAGTGATCCTGGATCATAATAATCATCATAATCCATAATCTCAGCTCTAGCTCTCATATGAGCTTGTGGATCATATCCCAATCTCTTTTCTAGTCTATGCACAATTAAAGGATGCAAATCTGACTCTGTAGAGGCATTGGTAGTAGAAACAGTCTTAGTTGACTCACTGTCCTGAGTAGATTTTCCTTTGCTATTTTCTTTTTCTTTAGTACTATGAGGATCATTCACTATCTCCCTTTCTATTCTATCAAAAATAGAATTGGAGTTACCTGAATTGGAATCTTCCCCATCACCATTGTTATCTGGATCATCAGGATCTGCATCTGGAGTTGTCATCACAGCTTTGCCTTTATCTTGAGTCCTAGAAGTACTAGCACCAGCTATACCAGCAATCTCTGACTCTCTTTGTCTTGATGACTCCCCCTGAACATCAGCAATCTCTGTATCCACAGCAGCATCATCAGCATCTTGACCTTGACCCTGATTTTCTGGCTCACCTGGTTGTGTTTGATCTTGACCTTGAGCTGGATCTTGATCTTCATGATCATCATCTCTAGTCTTCTTTGCAAGCTCATCATCTCTACAACCATCTTTATCTCCCCCTTGAGCCAAGAATTGGTCAAGTCTAGATCCAAGAGAATGAACAAGAGCTGTCATCATGTCCATCTCTTCCTGATGCTTAGCAGCATGGAGCTTTAGCTGACTCTCCAAAGTTGTAACCCTCATCTCCAACATCTTCTTTTCTGAAAATAAACGACTCAACTGCACTTGAACAGGTACAGGTGGACGTGAAGTAGAAGCAACGTCAGATGTAGAGACCGGAGGGGGCATCACAGCTTCAAACGAAGGCATACGAGCACTAGCAGTTCCTGTGGGAGGCATCTGTGGTCTTTGCAGAGGAACCAACAGACGTCCCATGACAGTAGAAACAGGAACTGTCGCCTGAATAGGAGCAGACGAAGGTCTAGGAGCAACAAGTGTCGGAACTGTAGACTCCGAAACAGCAGGAATCGTAACAGTGGTAGCTTCGGTGACAACTTGTGCACGAGAACCAATTCCCCTTATGATAAACTTTGGTCTCGACCTTCTCTCCCCAACAGTAACACCAGCAGAAGAAGGAACAGACACAGATGTAGAAACCTCAGAGACAGAAGCTCTTAAAGTAGCAACTACTGGAGTATCACCAACAACAGGTGCATGAGACCTCTCCATGGCTTCACTATATGCAGCAAATTCTCTATCAACTTCAGTCTGAGATCTTGCATGTCTTCTTCTTCTCTTTGGCAGTCTTTCTTCCTCTTCATCATCTTCTGAGTCCTCAACAACATTAACTGGGACTTCAGAAGGACCTACGTCAACATCAACTGGAGCAGAGGTAGAAGTAGAAACTCCAATAGATGATGGTACAAGATTTGTAGGATCATCTATATCCTCCATAAGAGCATCCATATCAGAGTCATGCTACAAATCACCAGCATACAGAGGAACATCATTAAGTCCCTCAAACTGATTAGCTCTTTCTTCTTGAGGAGCATCCTGAGCCTGATCATCATCACCAGCAGCAACAGCAACTTCATCTTCCCAACCTTGTCGAGGAGCAACATAGTTAGGGTTAAGCAAATGTCCGAACAAAGATGGATTATCAACCTCAATCGGAACATTCCTTCCTGACAAGTGCTTCAAACTTTCAGCAAATGCCTAATAAGTAAGACGACCTAGATTGAACGTAGGACCGTCAAAGGGCAAATCAGATGCAAAGTGACGAATTATGATCATCACAAATCTTGGAAACAGAAAGAATTTCTTGTCTGTACCAAATGATCTCAACTGCCTCTCCAAATTATCAAAAATGTACTGAGAGAAGTTGTATGGCTTGTTCAGCACTAAGGCAACCATCTGAGAAGCGTTCTGAATATTCATCTGGTCATAGCCTGTACTCCTATGACTAATGGCCCTCAACAAATAGTAAGCAAGAAGCTTCCATTTGCCACGTAGATGATTCCTGAAGTATGGGTGAGAAATAGCTCCAGTATACCCCATACGACGTAGAGCACCGTCGCAAAATTCCTCAGAGAATTCAGTCGGACCTTGTTCTATGGCGACATCACCTAAGTGTAAAATAGTCCGTAAGTCTCCAGCAGAAAAAGAGAATGAACGTCCCCCAACAGTGGTACGTATGTATGTATGAGCACCCATCTGCACCGAACGGGCTGAGTTCCAGAACTCTCTAATGAGACTTATCACCAACGGAGGATTCTCTGTCACAGCAAAATGGACACGAGAACGTGCAAGAAATTGAAGGACACCATGAAACTCTGCAGTGCACCCCGTCTGCGTAATGTTGAGATCGAGTGCGGCATTGTGCTCCTTGACGAACACACGAGCATTATTACCTTGTCCTGCCATACCTGCACAAAAACAGACAAAAACGACAAGAAAAACGATTGTTAGAATAAACGAAAATTAAAAAATAGGGTTTTGGTCGACTGCTTCGTGATGACGTCATCACGAGGAAGTTCTCCTTCGTCGTGACGTCAGCACGAACTTAGCATGAACCCAGAAAACGAAGAACATAAACATCTCCATATGATGTTAAAATCGATCAAAAACATCATCTTGGACTTGTTTATGGTTCGTGTTATGCCCAGAAAACAAAATCGAAACGAATTCGATGAACACGAAGTTGGTTCGTGTTCTTCGTGTGAATAGTGACCGAAATACAATTTTCTTTGATTAATCTGGATTTAACACTTGTTTACTTAATTTTTTGTTAGATTTAACATGTTTAAACATTAATTAATCCAATTTTAAGTACAATTTAAGTCCATATCATAAAAAATCAAAGATCAAATTTTGTGGTTCGTCCGAGTTACCGTTCAAGCGAGGCAAAATCAAAATTTGGGCATTATAACGACATAAAATCGTTCAAATCCATAGTTAAATCATCAATAATCTATCCTAGATCAAGTATTTACCAACAAACTAGGATGATTAATATGAAAAGAAGGGGAAATCGATCGAAAAGTAGACGAATGAATAGTGGCGCGAGGTAGACGAAGTTCGTGTGATTATTTAGGGTTAATTTTCGATTAATGGTAATTAATGAATAGTAATAACCCATATATATATTCGAATCCACATGGGCCGGGCCGAACACGGAGTTCGTGAGCTTCGTGATGACGTCAGCGCGAGGCATGCTGACGTCAGCGCGAGGCATGCTGACGTCAGCACGAGGTGATTTCGAATTTTCAGTTTTTAAACCACAAAAGCTTCATTCCTTAGCCAAATTTCGTGAATTTTCCAGAAATGTAAACAAAGAAAAATTCCAGAAATTCCAGAAACATAAACCTGTAGATACTCGTTACTGAAAACCTGTATCTACTCGAATATGCTATCGTAAATCATCCGTACTAACTTGTCATCACAATAATGTATCAAATAAATCTTACATTATTATCTTGACATAAAAACGACCATTTCTTCATTGATGTTTAACTCAAACAAATACAAACTTACATCAAAACACATTTAATGTATGATCTATGACAAAATATCATATCAACAACCTATCACATTACATCTTAGGTTGTGATCTTGATAATAAAACTATAACCTATCACACTAATTCTTAGGTTATTAAAGCAGATCATTTGTGTATCACTTGTAATTTCTATAGAAGCAATTTCTAAACACCTTTTGTTGTCCGTTGCAATACAATTCTATGGGCTGACAAACAAGCAAAAACAATTCTGCCTTCAATTACATTTAAAATGAGTTTATTATCTGTAACCTGCACACTTAACAAACTTCATCAATGCATCAAGAATAATAAAGATATCATAAATATGCAAAGCAACCAAAATCTTAACCTATTGATAAAATAAATCTAAGGCAAGTCAAATGTTTGTCAAGCATACTTAGCAACCAAAAGTAATTGAAATTTCAAAAATTTACTCGAAACACATTCAAAAATATTTTGATTTTTCAATTTCCAAAACATTTCATTTTCTAAATTAAACAACTTATGTATTAATTAGAAAATCCATCTTGTAAACATCTATACCATAAGCAACAAAACTTATATAATTCACTAAGAATTATGAATTATGACTTTTAATGCTTATCAAATCTCTCGTGTAATAAGAACTAGTTTGACACACAAACTGACACTTATTACAAGAATAAAAATAAAGAGAAACAAAATAAAAATAAAATAAAAATAAAAATAAAACTAAGCTACTTTATTTATGTACAAGAAATCTTAAGTTTATGCAGATTAGATCAGATTAGCATTTACATAAGTCTGCAAGTGAGAAATAATTCTCTTATTATTAATTATGAACAGTGATCCAATCACGATTACCGGTATATTTGTCCTCTTAAACACTCGGTACTTCCAGTTTCCTTTGAGTTATGACACTTTCGACATACCCTGGCCAAGGACAGTCACCATGTAACCCGAGTAGCCTAATATGCCATTGAGTAGTTTGCGAACTTATGTGACCCACATTCAGATATACTTCCGTAATCGATACAAGCACTAAGATAACAAAAATTCAATGTATATTCAAAAACATCCTTAACAAATCATGAGACACTATTTAGATAACTGAATTTAATTACTTTGTGATTTCACTTATTTGCTTCTGCATTTCATGATTTATAAGGAACCCGTGATTTCCTATGAGACCCATGTAGCGAACTTTCTGACAACCTATCCCAAGTTGGAAGCTTTAGGTAGGCTAGGTATACAAAGACACCCCGAGGACATACTTGTTCGAATCTCAAAGACCACATTAGCCCCTTAATTTTCATTCATTTCATTTGCATAACAATATCACATTTAACTTTCATGCTCATGATTGGTAGAGGTTTTTGCCTATATATTGAACAAATCTTATAGTAATGCTAGATCTTTCACAAAATTTAAGGACAAGATCAATTCATTACTAAAAAGCAAGCATTCTTAGCCATATATCTGAATATGTTTCCCACAAGAACATTGTATAATTTAAGTTCAGATTAAGGAAACCTTGCTACTTTGTGTCTACCAATATATCCCAAATTGTAATCACTGAACTAAGCAGTTATATTACGATTAAGCAGACTTAAAAGCTAAGTATCCTCACTTCTAATCATCTGACAACATTAACTTAAATCTCTCTATATTTTTGTCATTTTCTCATTTTTCACATTTTTATGGTTTTTATGACACTAAGAACTCTTTTTGTATTTTTATGACTCTAGCTATTTACAGACACAAACTTACAAAATTAGTTCTTTGAGAGATTTAATATGAATCAGCATTCTTCATCCCATTGAGAAGAATTAACTTCTCAAATCGAGCCTTATCAAATGCTTTGGTATAAAGATCAGCTAAATTATCATCGGTTATAACCTTTTCCAAATGAATTAACTTCTTTTGGGCACAATCACGCAAGAAATGATGTCTAATATCAATATGCTTGGTGACCTTATGCATGACAGGTTATTTGTAATGTCTATGCTGACTTATTGTCTATTCTAATAGAGTATCAAGAAAATCCATACCGTAGTCACGAAGTTGTTGCTGAATCCACAATACCTGGGAACAGCAGCTACCAGCAGCCATATACTTTGCCTCACATGAAGACTGAGCAACACATGTCTGCTTCTTGCATTGCCACGATACTAATCTCCCTCCTAACAACTGACAACCTCCAGTCGTAGACTTTCTGTCATTGTTACAACCGCCAAAATCCGAATCAGTATATGCAACAAAATCAAACGTTCCTCCCATTGGATACCATAGACCAAGCCCTTGGTTTCCCTTAAGATAACGTAGAATACGTTTTGCTGCAGTCAAATGTGACTCTTTCGGACTAGCTTGAAATCTAGCGCAAAGACAAACAGCGAACATAATATCTGGACGCGAAGCAGTCAGATACATCAATGAGCCAATAATAGCACGATAATAAGTTGCATCCACAAGTTCATCTTTCGGATCAAGCACTCCTAAACCATGATTTTGCTGAATAGGAGTACCATATGTCTTGGACTCTAGCATTTGAAACCTCTCCAAGATGTCATCGACATACTTAGACTGGTGAATAAAGAATCCATCTTTCCGTTGATCTACTTGTAGTCCGAGGAAAAATTGTAATTCCCCATAGCACTCATTTCAAAAACATTTTTCATGCTCATTTCAAACTCTTTGCACATCTTATATTAGATGAACCAAAATGATATCATCCACGTAGACTTGTACAATCAGATAATCTCGCTTCTTCCACTTGATAAACAATGTGTTGTCTATCGATCCTCTTGTAAAGCCATTTGTCAACAAGTGCGTTGACAACTTTTCATACCACACTCTGGGTGCTTGATGCAATCCATAAAGAGCCTTATCCAGTCGATATGCTCTTCTTGTATAATTTGGATCTTCAAACCCCGGTGGTTGGTAAACATATATTTCTTCTTTAACTTCATCATATAAGAAGGCACTCTTAACGTCTAACTGATACACCTTTATACCTTTGAAACTTGCAAAAGCTAAAAATAACCTTATAGCTTCAATCCTAGCAACTGGTGCAAAAGTTTCGTTATAGTCATATCCTTCTCGTTGTGCAAACCCCTGAACAACCAAACGTGCTTTATTTCTGGTAACGATCCCTTTGTCATCTCGTTTGCATTTATATACCCAACGAGTTCCAATCGGTTCTTTACCTCTAGGCACATCTACTAACTCCCAAACTCCAAGTTTTTCAAATTGAGCTAATTCCTCTTGCATAGCTTCAACCCAACATGGATCTTGAAGTGCTGCCTTAACATTCTTAGGTTCTACTTGTGAAATGAAACCAGAATATAAACACTCAGTTATCAATCCAGTGTCTGTCACGTCACAGAACAAACTAGTTAAATCCTTATTCAACTGATTTCTAGTTCGAACAGGTTCTGTAGCATTTCCAAGAATATTTTCAACAGGGTGATCCTTATTAATTCGATATTGAGGAACCGAATCAACATTCAAACTGTCTCCTAAATTTGTTCTAATCTGAAACTCAGGAGAGTTGAATTCATCTTCCGATTCTTCAGAAATAGGATCATCATCAGGCAGTGTAACCTTCGATGGAGTAGGTGGTGTAGTGTTTGCGGTTCATTATTGTCTGAATCTGGTGTCGTATCCTTGTCCTTACCATTTTCATCAACATCAGTAGAAGACTGAACGTTGATTGGAGTAGTATCGACATTTCGAGTAGGCGGAGATATAGGAGTATTATCCATGTGATCTCTTAAAATAATCATATCATCAACTGTCTCAGGATCTGAATAAGAATCAGGACCATGTAGTGAACTAAACACACTATCATAATCGAAGTTTTTGCCATTTCCAGAATGTATAGCGGGCTTATGACTGACAATCTTGACATTTGTTCCCAAATCAACTTTGCCGGTCTGTTTGTTGTAAACCCGTCGAATTGATGTTCCCGGTTTATAACCCATGAGAAATCCCTCTTCAACCTTTGAATCAAACTTTGACTGAGGTAGATACTTCAAGAAGGTACACAGTACACCAAATGGTTCAACATTCTGTAAATTCGGTTTCTTTTTATGTAGAAGCTCATAACATGTCTTATTATGACGCTTAACTACAGTAACCCTATTAAAAATATGACAAGCTGTATTCACTACTTTCGCCCAAAATATAGTAGGAAGCCCTGAATCTGCAAGCATAGTTCTGGCTGTCTCGATTAGAGTCCTATTCTTCCTTTCAGCAACTCCATTCTGTTGTGGTTAATACGGAGAACTGTATTGATGTTGAATTCCCTTTGACAAACAAAAGACATCCATCACATTATTCTTGAATTCAGTTCCGTTGTCATTCCTGATTCTCTTAACACGAACTCCATAAATGTTTTCAGTTTCGACAAAGAGATTTATCAAAATCTGCAGAATTTCGTCTTTCGACTTAAGAAAGAATACCCATGAGAATCTCGAGTAATCATCAGTAACCACCAAACAGTAATACATCCCACCGATACTTCTTACATTTACTGGACCAAATAAATCCATGTGAAGTAACTCGAAAGGATTGGCAATAGAATTTTCTTGTTTCGGTTTATGTGCAGACTTTTGTTGTTTACCTTTCAGACAAGGTAAACATTTGTCTTCCGTTCCAAACCGCTTCATGGGAACGCCTTCAACCAAACCATGTTTGACAATGTCATTCATCTTTCGGAAATTGATATGTCCCATTCTTCTATGCCATAACAAAGATTCAGATTCTTTGCTTTTGATAACAAGCAAACAGTCTCCTCTGGATTATCAACACCTAACACAAGGCCATAGATGTCTCTCTTCCTAGGAGCTTTCAGCAGGATCCAGTCTTCAGGAATAACATATCCTGGTTTCAATATAAGTGCTTCTTTCTCATTAAATGGACAGTATTACCTTGTCACAAATCTGAGAAACACTTAATAAATTATGTGATAACTGTTCCACATAATTGACCTTTTCCAGCGTAATCTTCCCATTGACAACATCACCTTGGCCCGAGATGTTGCCGCCCTTGGGACCAGCGAAACTAACGTACGAACCATTTACATCTTCATAGTTGGACAAAACGTTCTTGTCCCCTGTCATGTGCCGAGAGCATCCACTGTCAACATACCAAAGACTAATAGGCTTCCTTGGTTCTCCCTGCACATCAGACAATAAGATGGTTAGTTTCCAAAGGGAACCCAAACCTTTTGAGGTTTAGGTTTGCCGAATTCATCTCTAATGATTAATTCGGTCCAATATCCATCGCTCTGTAATGGAGCCTTGGATGAAGATGGTGTCATAGACTGTTTCTTAGGTGAAGTGAAACGAGTCTTAGGAGGAGAATTCCTTGGTGAGAAAGTACCAAATCTAGGTTGACTCCCTAATCGATCGTAGAATTTAGACGAACTATTAATTCTAATAGGTGGGGATCGATTTTGTTGAGTCATCTTCCTAGGTGAATTACTCCTTTGAGGTGTACGAGAACGACTCGGACTTACACTACTAAAAGTAGTATTTTGTGAAGGTCCCTGTCGTTTTGGAGTTTTAGATCTATTGACACTTTTCCTTTGATTTGTAGCAATAGACTCTCCATATGAACTCATAAACATTGGTGAAGTTACTTGTTCAACTAGTTTACCCTTCCCGTTAGTATTAGGAACATCATTAACATCCTTTGACTGACTTGACTGTCATTCTTAGGATTCTTGACCTTCCTATTTGGACATTCAATAGCTATATGGCCTTCTCACGACAAGTATAGCATTCTTTACTGTGTTTTCTAGATTGACCATTCTCTATTTCAGGGATTGGTATACCATACTCCTTCATTTCGTATGGTATCAAGCGTTGAATCGCTTCTTCCATATTGTTATTGGTTAAAAGGAGCATAATGTCTATCCTTATATGGATTTGTTCAGCTAACCATTCTTCTTTATTTTCTACACACCAAACTTATCAATTATTGCTTTAGGTTCAATCCTATTTATAGATACTTCTTTATCATAAAACAATGTATCACAGTTTTTCAAAGTATAGTATACTACTCATCTGGATTAAAAACTAATTTAGTTGTTGGTGATCTTGTAGAAGTAAATCGGAATCTTTAGATCATTACCTTCTTTTCACGGATAACATTTTCATCAATTGAATAGTTGAAGTTTCTTTTAGTTTCAATATTTCTGTTTTAATTCTGACACCATTTACATACATCAATTATAGAAGATAAAGAACATGATACCTTCTGATCTGCAGCCTTGCAATCTGCCATGTATGCAACAAGTCTTGGTGTCATACCTTCAGGTATCTCAAAGTTCTTCATCTGTTCTTCGATGCTCTGCATAGAAATGTCATCAACAGGATTTGATGACTCTTTCTTTTCTTCAGATGCTTTCATTGCAGTCATTTGTTCACTCTCAGATCTTACTGTCTCAGCAACATTACACATATTCTTCTGTACTGTCTCAGATGCACTTTCTTCACTTGAGTATACAGCATAATCAATCGTTGCGGCTACCTCATCATATAATTCTACCATATAGGCATGATTCGAGGTATCATCGGATTGTGTATCCCATTGATAAGTACCATGGATTTTGAACAACAACAGCCTTTGAATCCGAAAATGGTGATGAAACAGGCTGTTGTGGAGTAACAGGATATGTAATCATTGCTTGCGTCTTATGATTATTGGGTGTAACACCGCCTTGATTATAATTTGACGACCAGCAACAGTATTATCAATCCTTTTAGGCCTTTGACACTCTCTTGCAAAATGACCAAATCCATCGCAATTATAACATTTCACCTTGGATTTGTCAAAACCTTTAGTGCCATTACCTATAGGTCTACCAGTTCTCTGAGTGAACCTTCTGACTTTAATGGAAGCATAGCAAGCTGCCATTGTAGATCCATTTCTTCTAAATCATCAGGATCTATTTGATTGTAATCCTCATCAATTACTGCAGGATCAGTAACCTTTCCCCAATAAATGCTTCATGAGCATTACAAAAGGCTGAGTAAATACTCATTCTTCCCTCTGCAGAACTCATACTCATTGGCATAGAATGGAAAGATTGTGCATTTCTTAACATTGAATTTGTATTGTCATAAGCAACATATCCGGCAATACCATCAGCATCTACTATTGGTGTAGCTTCTGCACCACTTAGAAATGCATTGTTTGCTGAGCTGGAACTTGCTAAATGAACAGACTTAGCATGATATAAGGATGGATCTTGTGTAAAATCCGAGTGAGTATCCTTAATCCTTCTCTTCATATCTCTGTTCTTTAGCTTAGGGACTACCTTCTCAAAATCCCATGTACTGTATTCCTGATCATCTTGAAGTTGATGAACATAATCAGTCCACGTTTTAGGCAGTGAATCCAGAACTTATCAACTAGCTCAGTTTGAGGATAAACAACTTCAAAGTATGACAATTCAGTGGTTAGATGACTGAATCGAATAATAATCTCATCAAGAGATTCCCTTTCAGTCCATTAAAGGCTTCATATGACGCTTGAGAAGCTTGATACGATTTTTCTTCAAAGTTACATCACCCTCACAATATCTTTCGAGAGCATCCCATAAATCCTTGAAGTTGTGTACTTTTAAAACGATGTACACTATCTTGAGGCAATGCCATAGTCAGAGTTGACAAAGCCTTCCTTCAACAGCGTATCTTTTACGTTCTTCAATAGGCATATCAGCATAAGTATACCTACTGATTACTCCGTTCTTCTCATATGAAGGCCAATCAAAACCTGAGTTATACTAGCCACATTTCCATGTCAGTGAGACGAATGTAGTCTTCAAAACGTCTCTTCCACATCCAATAATTTTCCATACGGAAAAGCTTGGAGGTGTATTACCCCGACCAACCTCATGATCATGCATGATCATCTGGCTGATAAGTAAGGCATTAGGTGAGTTTGCGGCAGCTGATAAAGTCGTCATTTCGAATCTTTTGAGTTCAAGTGAAACGAAATACTACTTAGTTTGTGTGACACGAAGGACACGTGGCACGAAGTACACGAAGCAACAAAGTCACGTGCACGAAGCTGTATGACTTTCACGAAGTACACGTCGCACGAAGT